>NW_010514131.1:0-35847 GCF_000687285.1 Phaethon lepturus
CCTTAGTGATTCTGTGATTCTGTGTGATTCTATGTTCTGCAGTACAAATACACATGTATAGGATATTTCAAAACTGAAAAAGCCCTCTCAAAATTCTTACAACCACCTTATAAAATTCCCAAAGAGGAAAACAGTACATAGATATTGTTAAAATACAATTAATGATGTATTTTCAGAAAATTCAAGACAATTACCACCTCTTCAAGGAAGCCTTACAGACTTCTTTTCACCCACTCACTCGGAGTGAGTAATATATTTTGACGGGTGACTATGCTATAATTATGACTTTTTTAATCATTGCTGTAAGGTTGGGTGAGTAGATTTTGTTCTGGGGTTCATACATTTTCATGATGGTTTTGCAATTCTGCTTGATGGATCAAAGTTTCAGAACTCTTAGTGTGGTACTAAAATAAGTGGAATTAAAAAATGAAGCCTTCTAAAGCCTCTAGATTTTAGGTTTACATTGATATTATTTTTCCTCTTGATCTTGTGTCATTAAGATGGCAAAGAAGACATGAAGGGTCATAGTTCAGATCTCTCAGGATTTAGGGAAAAAAAGTTGTTAAATATAGATTTGTGTTTATGTTTTTCATGAACAGCTCTTAACTTCTATTGTGTTCTCTGAAATATTTACACGCAAAGTTACACTTTTACTAAGATCTTTGCTGCTACTTTTAGTTTATCTACTTTCAGCCAGAGACTGAAGATCCCAGAGAAGTCTTTGACCTTCTTTTTCTAACTAAGCCTTTGAATCCAGATTGTTTAGTTCTCTAAACCTCGCTGTTGCATTAACATCTGAATTAAAAATACAAATTAAAATTTATTTACTTTGGGAGTGCTGTCAGAATGAGTTACACATGATATACAGAACTAATTCCATACTTGTTGGATATAGAGATCCCCAGGGCTATTTGTTATAAAGTCTGTTTTTCACCCTTGCTATTTTCTAACTGTATTGGGCTTTAGCTATGGCTAAAGCTACTCAAAAGGAATATTTTCTGTAGATCTCAGAGTTCTGCTAGAACAGAGAGGCCAGAGTTATTGCCTTTGCATTCCCAGCAAACAGTTGCTCATGTTCTGGCAGGGGCTGTCCAGCTGTTTCCCAGAGGCAGGAGGATTTTTGATGCCTTGTGTTGCCGTGACTCTTCTTCAGGCAGAATTCTCATTTGGGTTGGTCTCTGCAGCTTCTGCTAACAGACATTAGGCAGATATACTAACTTCTGTGTCAACTAATGACATTTTAATAACTGGCTTCAGGATTGTCTATTCATCTACATTAAAATTAAATCGCTAATTATAGCTGTGGATTTTTGCCCAAGAGTGTTCTGGCCCCAATGAATGCAATAGCAGAGGAAGTTTCCAAATTCACAAATACAGGAATGGAGACAGACGTTCTCTACCATAACAGACCTGTTCTTCTCTTAGTATTAAACCCCAACTGCACCCACAAGAATCTCCCTTTTCCAGACAGACTGGGTAAGACCACAAAAGTAAGGATATATGAGTTTGTGTTGATTTCTTAATTCATATTTTTCAAGATAAATATCAGTAACAAATCAGTTTTTGTAACTTTAAGCTGCTGATAGAGTATATCAGATCTGCATAGGGTATGACCTAAAAAAATTATGACTTTCAGAAATTTTGAAGACCCCAAAATTTAAGGCATACAAAGTTAATTCTCAGTTAAAAAAAAAATTCCTTGGAGATATCACTTTATGCTTTAGTGTGTTTCAGAGAGTTCAGATTCCTAAGTTTTCTTCACCTCTGTTTCCATAGTTCCAGTTTACATAGCTGTTTTTTCTTATCTTTTTTTTTTTTTTTTAAGTACTAGAGTGGTTTTAGCCTATAAATATTCTGCATTCCTTAGATTTGGTTAATTAATCTTCTAGTTATTTGCAGTAGCCCGTCTACAAATTTAGGCATACATGTGAGACTATCCCATAAAAATCCTGTGTAAGAGTACAAGAAGCAAGTAGAAAGAAGAATTTCACCTTTACCGCAGCAGATACTACCTGAACTGTTTTCATTATTACTGTAATTCCTACCAGCATGAATCCATGTGAACAGATACAACCCTCTTGAGCACTAAATCTCTCACAGTTGGGAAATAACAGTTCTCCTGTCAGACCTGGGAATCCCATGGGTTGAAGGTGTAAATACATTTCAGATAAAGTAACTATAAACCATCCTGCGTTAAGTCGAGGTGGAGGTGGCCATGGAGAGGGAACAGGCTTGCTTTAAGATTCCTCAAAGATTAAGGTCCTGACCTTATTTCTCCCAAATATTATTCAAGTTTGTATTTCCCTCTGAGAAGCAGAACAAATCAATTTTAGATCATGGCTTAGAATAGAGATGACTGCTTATCAGATGCAGCAGTGTGCTGCACGCGCTGCACATCATGACAGATCTCCCAGCCACCAACAAATATGAAGTGACCTTTAACTTGCATGTTTTGATCTTATATCGAGCATAGCATACCAGAATTGAAAAATCTAGATAAAGCTCTTTAAAAGGCTACTCACTTATTCGAGGAAAGGTGTGGACAAAGGGACAAGAATTAATAATTAATACAAAAGGGCACTTGGAATTCACAAGCGAGAACCATAGGGGTATGAATGCAGAATACTGGAAGAAGACTGTGCAACAATACATCGTGATAAATACATTAGTAACTATTTTATAGTATTTTGCACATTTTAAGGCAATTCTGTCATCTGACCTCATCTTCTAAAAAACAATGATACAGTTTATCTGAAACCTCTACTTTCCCATAAAAGAGACATGGTTCAATTCATAAACAGTGTACTCTTTGCTGCAGTTCAGCAGAGATACAGAAATACTTCTTCTCACATCACATACATATTTTTTGTTTGTTGTTGTCTGGATTCAGCCCTTGACTGGTCACTTGTCATTGATCCCTAAATGATAAGGGGGTAGGTTTTTAACTCATTTCACTTCTGTTGCTTAAAAGTTAGGTGGCTAGTTTCAAGTAACCAGCTGTCTCTACCCACCTGCCCTAGATAGTGATCTTAGGTGGCATGAATTGACCTCTGGAAGTGTACATGGTTTTGGCTGCTGGCCTTTACAAGAAGGTCCAGACACCTTTTAGACGGCTAATGATAGATGACATGATTCAGACCTTTAATAACCAAGGTCCCAACACACTGAATCATTATATTGCTTTCTGCCATCATTTAAAGAATTAGGCTTAACAAACTATGAGATTGCTTACTTCCCTTGAACTCTGATTCTGTATAGCTCATAAGTTATTGCTAAGGTTCTTGTAGAAGTAAAAGCCCTTTGCCCTATTAGAGAACAGCTTGCAAGAGATTCCTTCACTTTTGACAGTAATGCGTACATGGCTTGATACCCTTACAAATGATCTGGAAAGGAAACACAAGAAAAGACTAGGAGCATTTCTAGGCAAAATTTTATCTAGCTTAGTCTGAGACACAGAAGTGGGTATTTCTGAAGCTCCAGATGAAGTAAAAAAAAGAAAAAATGTAAGTGTATGGGAAGGCATCGTGTTAGTGGCAATTTATTATTAATAAATGCAAATCAGGGAACCATCGGGTTGTAAAATGACTATCCTTTCCAGAGAGATACTGGCGTTACTGCAGACAGCTAACTGTACAGTAGCAGCTTCCTTCTGCTAAATAAAAAGCAAAGCTAGATCTGGACACTAGAATGCAGCTTATGGAAGGAATAGAATGATATGTAACAGAAATGTTCAATAAGAACATTTGTGTGTAAGAACTTTATTGCATACAGTGTTGGCCCAAACTTCTTTAAGGCAAAAAATTACAGAAATAGAAGATGTTCTGAGAAAAGCAAAGAAAATTATAAACTTCCTATAATAAAACTCAAATTAATTTCAGTTGTAACATTTCAGTAAAACGTATTTTGTAATAAGGTGATAAAAAGGAAGGGATATGATAAAAGTAAATAAACACAAAATTTACACAAAATTGAAGATGAGAAATTGAAGGTCAGTGAGAGGGAGCACCTGCACGCAAGATTAATTAAACTGCAGAACATCTGAAGTTTTTCAGATTGACTTTTGAGTCAAAAATGGGAATGAGTTTCAAGAACATACAGTTCAGAACATACCAGAAATTTTTGAGAGATTACCTGCATGTTAACTCAATCCATAGTTGCCTCAGATCTATCTGAAAATGCTATGTGTAGGGGAACATTGACCAGTTAAAGTTGACTCAGAAATGTATATTGTAAAGGTCTTATAGACCAGAGAATTGCCTGATCTGTCTTTTGCCTGAGACAAGATTCTGGATTAATATCCTCACCCCTGGTTTGACTAGTACTGTGTTTCCTTATTTTTTCACAGGAATCTAGGCTTATTTTAAAAGCTGCATTTATAGATACCTTATACAATTTCACAGTGGCATTTTCTCTGGGTTATAGTTGGAAACGCATCTCCAACTTACTTGACAACCTCAACAAGGCTCTGTAGACTGTTCATTTCAGCTGACATTTTCTTCAAACTTGTTTTTTGAGAAAAAAAAGAGATCCCTGTAGTCAGCCCATTTTTGTATACATTTATTCAAGCTGCTACCAGAGAAAGTTATCTCGCCAGTTGGAGAGGTACATAGGGAATCCTTGCTTTATGTTGGGCTGAGGGAATTGGGGTGGTTTAGTCTGGAGGAGGCTGAGGGGAGACCTTATCGCTCTCTACAGCTACCTGAAAGGGGGTTGTGGCGAGGTGGGTGTTGGTCTCTTCTCCCAAGTAACCAGCGATAGAATGAGAGGAAATGGCCTCAAGTTGCACCAGGGGAGGTTTAGATTGGATATTAGGAAAAATTTCTTCACCGAGAGGGTGGTCAAGCATTGGAACAGGCTGCCCAGGGAGGTGGTGGAGTCACCATCACTGGAGGTGTTCAAAAAACTTGTAGACGTGGCACTCTGGGAAATGGTTTAGTGAGCATTGTGGTGTTGGGTTGACGGTTGGACTTGCTCATCTTAGATGTCCTTTCCAACCTTAATGATTCTATAATTCCATGTGCCTAAAGAGGCATCTGCACGTTGTCCTGGATAGTCATCTTGCACAACATGAATAAATCAGATGTTCCCTATTGGTTCTTCCCTTAAGGAGTTGTCAGAATAAATAAAAATACTTCTCAGAGACCCACAGTGATTCCAGGTAAAGAAAACAAATAATTAAACTTTTTAAAAAAAAGGAGAAAAAAATGTATAAAATCTGTTTTCATCAACAGAAGATTATTATTTTGGCACATTAATGTAGATCATCACAGTTTTTTTAAGGTAATTTTGTGTTATAAATTGTAAATACCAAGCAATAATTAAACATTTAATGGAGACTCTGTGTTCCTCTTTTGCCTTAAAGTCAGTATGATATCTCCTTGTAATGTAGTATTTTTTTACTCAATTTGCTGTCTACCACCTTGGTCCTGATATGACAGGGACACAGAGGTTTAATTTTCTCATGGGAGTTTTAGTCCATAACTTTACTACCAATGAGTTCTTGTGCTATAACAAGGAATTTTAGCTCCTCCAACACTCAGTTACTACATAAAGTTGCATGATGAGGCAATGTGCAGCTCTAAATACCTGTCCTAATAAACCACAAACTACTCGGGTTGTAACTTTCAGCCAGGAGGAAAAAGGTTTAAAAACTAATTATTTTAAAGTCATTCAGAAAAATTCAGAATTGAAAAAAACTAATAGATATTGAGGAATGATGTAATTGATATTTCCTGTGGTAAGTTTATCACATTAATAGAATAACAGAGTAAGGAAAGAGAGTCCTGGAGTCTCTACCAAATGAACTTGGCCACACTTGATGTCTTCTCACTCCTAAACTACATAAGCAGGCCACTTCTGGTTTGCTCTTCTTCAGACAGCACAAATTATAAGCTTCACAGTGTCATTCTTCCAAAAGAAGGAATGAATGGTCACCTTCATCTGGTAGCTAGGGCACTCTCTGGGTGTGCAAGTTGAGATGTTACATAAATCCTGAACTTCCACTGCCTCTTTGCTTCAGCCATGAGGCTACCAAGAAAGTGTCATCACGACCATGAGAGCTTGGACATTTTGTGACATGTCCAACTCATATTACATGTTCTCTGGGCATGGATAGGACTGGTGTGGAAGTGTGTGGGATATAGGTGCTTCTCACTTATTTCTCGACTGTGACAGAATTTAGACACTTTGGTCCTAAGGCCATGGAGGTCTGCATACATGGAACTGGAAAAATGCAGTAGCTGACAGTGCTGACTGAATTAAGTGTTATTTGAGCCAATGATCCAAATTTTGCCCTTAATTTAGGCTAGAAAGATACAACACAAAAGGAATTTACATTGGTGAGAGCTGTAGATCCAGCTGATCAACAGCAGAAAGAGTGGTTGGTAAAAGACGAGAGTTTTCAGTTTGTCTCTCTAAGATAACATCTAATAATTGCCTGAAGGCGGTTAAATAATTAAAAATGGAGCAAGAGTAAATTAATTGTTATTCACCAGGTTGACTGTTTAAATAATTTCAACTTAAAAAAAAAAAAAAAGCAGTAGCTGAAAAATCTGGGGTTTTTTTGTTCTTTGTCAAGGACAGCCAAATGTTTTTTATGTGTGGTCTGCACAGTCATTACAGATTGAAGCCAACATGCACAACTGTCCAAGTGTTTCTTATCTCTCTCTTTCTCATTGACATGCTGTGTTGCCCCAGGCTACTTTTTGTTGGCTGTCCTTGTTTTGCCTGCCTGTTTCATTTCTGATCCTAAAATCCTGTTTTGGAGTAAAGGACTTTTCTACTTTGTCACAGATACCTCTTGACTCTGCCGGTGGAAGCAACAAAGGGAATTAAGTGCACAAACATCTGTCTCTGTATGACTTTGTTTTTTGAACACTGCACCTGATAAAAATTCTCTAGTAATGCTAAGCCCTGGCCAGGTCCTAAAGAAAAGTTAGAGGGTTTGTCTCCAGTCTACACTGCTCTACAAAAGAAGCCCCCCAAACCCTAATTTGGTATATGTAAATTCTTTAGGTAAAATAAACACCTGTGAACGAAGGAATGTTCCAATCTGTGATAATACTGTGCTTTAAAGACTGGTAAAATTATACACGTTCCTCCTGTGAAATAAAGAAGTCATAATTCTAAGTGTATCAAATGGCCCAATGTTTTAATTGTAGTAAAAGCTTTATAGAAGACCTGTATTTTCCAGAACCTTTATTGCATCCCGAAACTACCCTCTCAGAGCCACAGATACCAAAGATCTACTTCTCCATTCTCATGAGCATAAATCAAATGCTTCCAGTGAAGTTAATGGATTTACTGTATTATGAAGGCGATGCAAAGTTCAAGATTTAAAAAGTGCCATTCAGTCAAACAAAGGGTTTTTTTGGTGATCCTTGAGCAATTATATATGACAGGATTCACCATATTTACTCTTGTAAATGGCAAATAATTTCTCTTTAATTTTCATTCTGGAAAGAAAACGGTTGGGAAGAGTCACAAAGTAATAACAACCTTGAACATTTATGCAACACTTCACATTTCAAACTGTTTCAGAAATATAAACCAATTAAGCTGTCGTTATGATTTATGCTAAGGGAGACAAGAAATATATAAACAAAGTCAAACAGTGATGCAGGGCTCCAAACTACAGTTCTGTGAATTACAAATCACTGAAACAGCTTAGGGACTTAGAGCACATGGGACTGCGCTAATCCTGGGAACTGGAAGACAAAACCATGGAGAAGACTGAGTAACAGCTAATACATAATTACCTAGTTACTGGTGAATGGTCGCTTCTTTCTATATGCAATACAGAACACTTAAGTACTCTACTTGGTTAAATAAGCATTATCAGCTGTGCCATTCATCACTGCAAATATCCATCATTCATTAGCTCATTAATGACTTTCTTGAGATATCTGACCTATAATGCAATCACCCCTAGTAGATCTGTCTAAATTGATAACCAAAGGGCAATTAAAATCAGTACTCACACCAGACCATTAGATGATTTAAGGAAGAATATCTATGCTACTGGTTCCTTTTAGAAGTACATTGTTAACATTAGGAGCATAAATGCTAATTAGAGTAATTACTTCATTCAGCAATTTCTTTTCTACAAGGCCATTTGGATCAGAATCCAGCTCCTGTATTTGAAAGGGCAAGTTCTTTTTAATTAGGACAGCTACTCCATTGGCACTAGTAATAAATGAGAAAAGAGATAAAGGTCTCACCCACCAGGATTTTTCTATTTTTTGTTTCTATGTAGCATTCAGTATTTCAGAAAAAAAACAGTTTTATTCAGGAAAAAAAAGAAAAAAAGTCCTCATTCTTTTAATGTTAATGTACCTCTTTTCTAAACATTTATTTGCAGCCCAGATATTCTCATATGGTCATTTTTGAGAGAAATCCTCCTCCTTGCATGCTTGAGTGGGCAGAGCAGTAGCTTTAGGTCATTGCTATTCCACTGGATCATCCCCCTAAGGCAGGGGTCTGTGCCAGAGTGAGACTAGTTAAGAAAAAGCTTCAAAGACTATTTAATTTCAAGCCTTCTCTGCTTTTGTGCATCTCTCACCCTTCAATCATGCTCTGACCCTGTCAACGCACAAGCGTGCAACTGGGAGAGGACGGGCTGCTCTTAGCAACGGTAACGTCCAATGCTTTGCCTAGAGCTGACCTGAGCTTCAAAGCAAGGGGGTTCTGATTTGAACCTGGAGAAATCAGAACAGGAACAGACAGAAGTCACAAAAAAAGTGTGGGGTGGGGAAAAACAGCAAGGAACACACCACTGCATCGGAAAGGCAGGAAACCTTTTCCCTCAGCTTTCTTGCCTAGACTGGAAAATCCCCATGAACTTTCAAAAGGCCACTGCCACTTTCCCCTCTTAAAAGATGGGATGCATTATTACAGAGGAAGTTGGATTCTTGCCAATTCAGTTCCTAGCAATATTTCTTAACTCTCTGCTTTTAACTGCTGGGGCATGGACAGTTACAGCTATTAGTGTCAGAGGATGGTCTAGAATCATCACTAAGACAAAGGTGTCAGACAAGCAGCAATGGGACAAGAAATGATGTACCCACCCAAGGCATGACAGGAATTGCCTATGAAGTTACTTTTAATCTGTACCCATGATTATGGGGTAAAGGCAAAGAAGAGCCTACATTTCATGTCAGAGGACAGTGATGAGGCTGTAGTTACACAGCTTCTTCTTGTATCTGAGAATATCTTGATACTCTCAGAGGCTCTGAAGTACCATGTTGCTGCAGATTCTGCGATCCACATGTCACACTCCTGTCCCTGAAAGAGTGAAGGATAAGAAGGACTAGACATGACTGGGACTAGACATGGGAGTCAGTCTTCAGCTGGCTTATAGGTACAAATTCCTTCTGGATTCTTAATGCTGGTCTGTGAGCTTGTGGGCAACTTATGTGTGCAAAAGCATTTCTGTCCTCCACAGAAAGCATTAACTTGCAGACAAGATAAGAATACTCTATGGAGCAACATATATCTCCTCTTAGAATCAGAAATAATGGTAACTCATGCAGCCAGATGTGTGCATATGTATATATATACATACAAAACACACATACATATGGTAGGAATGTCATGCTCAGGCAAGATTTCTTATGCACCAACATGAGAGAGAGATTTGAAAGCACTTCTTAGCTTGTCCCTAACTTGGTCACCATGAGCTGCCGGTGGGAATATGCAGAGGCCCTTGAAGAACAATTTATTTGGGCAATATCAACAATCTCTTCCTAAGATGAAACACAGCTAGGAACGCACTCACTCTGACATAGACCCAGAACAGCATTGCTGAAATTAATGTCTTTAATCCCATAAATGACAACAAAGATGAGTTCCTTATTTCTTAAAACAGTATATTCCTTGTTAGTACTTATGGCCAGCTGACACTCGGTCCAACTTCTTTGTACTAAATACAATCATGGCAGGTCAAAATTGCAAAACTCATCATTTATTATAAAGTTTGCCAAATTCTGCTCAGCTCTAAAGAGCTTTGATGCTATTGTGGCCAGTTGTTGCAGCTGAACTTGAACCAGTATATCTAAAGAACAAGATTTACAGAATTACAGATTTGCCAGGTGGAAGCTGCTACAAGCATCAGTGTAATGACAAGGTGATGCAAACATTGCCCCTGCTAAGGCACTACATATATTCTCACCAAAATTCATAGTAAATCAAAGGAATATGTAGTTACTACTATAAAATAATAATGGTGTAAGCCCTGTTATTAATGGTTCACAGTGTCAGAAGATCAAAGGCGACATGGCCATGGAGAATGCACAAGAATGAGATCCTCAGACAGAAGGCAAGATGAGATGATTGCTGAGCAGGCTGCAAGGAACAGAGCTACTGTCAGTTCTGATTTTTAAGCTGAATGTCCCACATTAGAAGTGTCATTCAGAATGATCCTAAAAGTTGCTGATGTGTGCCATTAGTTAAAAGTGCTGTGTTAGCTTATACTTCGTCAAGTGCCTCCCTGACACAAAGTTTTTGTGTTTTCTTTGGAAATGCTGAATTTCTATGCACATTTTCTGCCCAGAAGAACTAAATTTACTGCTTTTACAGATGTCATTGTTACTATATTCACTAGCCTTGCTAGGCAGGACCTATTTCTGTGTAAAGTTCCCAAAATAGCTTTTGGACTGCAGCAGCGTTACAAGTTTGGAACAAAATCCAAGGCTAGTGGAAGTTGTACCTGACCCCATGGCTCATTGTCACCCTGTTACTGGACTATCATCCTTACTGACGGTTCACACGAGTGCTCCTAGCCGATTTTGTCTGAAGCAGACCAGAGGGCTGTCAAGTACAAATTGCTCTGCTGGCAGATAAATGGGAACTACGGGAAAGAGGCGGGGGAGAAAGTGACAGTGAGCAGCCAAGGTGGCTGGATGTCCACCCATGTAGCTGGTGCTGAGGGGGAAGTCTGCTAATGTCGCAACAAAGGAGTGAAATCCAGCTGTCATACTGACCAATTAATTCAATCAAACACTGCAAAATAAAGGATGCAAGTGTCTTTTAACCCAATAGGTCTTTCTTTGGCTCTAGTATTACCTTAGCATCTGACTTGTTTGTACTGTATCTCTAAACCTCCTTTTAGTTTCTTGCAAGCGTGGATTAAAACCAGACATTTCAGGTTAGCAGTCAAAAAAGTTTTCTAAATGCAGAACTGAATGTCCTTCAGATGACTGTAAAACAAAGAACGCTATGTACTGGTTGCATTGCAGAAATGAGTAACTGGAAATCCAGAAACCTGAATGGTATTAAGTGGATGTAAAAGTTGTATTGAGTAGCTGGGAAAGCAAAAAGCAGGACTACTTGATTCTGTGAGTACCTCTTGTAACTTGGAATGAAGTTTGGGACAGGTAACTTGACCACTCATATGTCAGTTTGTTCACTAAACAGCAAGATTATTTATGGGAGAGAAAGCTTTAAAACAGAATTAACTATTTAAGCAGTGATTGGAGACTCTTGGACAAAATCCATTCAGAGATTGTATTTGAAGAAAGTGAAGTATGGATTGTCATGAGTATGTGTGTTTTTCTCACCCAAGTGACATGTTTTATAAATTTCCATGCTAATTAATCACTTGACTATATTTTTTAGGAAGAATTAAGATATCTAATTCCTTTAAAAATATTTTTCCTTGCATTTACTTTTTTGCATAAGAACTTTCTTCATGGAAGATTTTGAGCTAAATTGAACTTATCTACTCGCAATATAGATGTCAGTCACCAACTGAATATCAGTCTAAGCACAGTAATAACCACATTTTTTTTCCTTTTTCTTACCTCTCCACACAAAACACATCATTAGATGAAACTGAAAAGTTAACATGCCGAAATATTTTCTATGAGGAGAGCGAGAAGGTATTTGCTAATTGTGTGATTACATTTTAATTTATATAGAAATTTTTGAATCGAGAACATTCTTTGAAAGAATAGAAAAATAGTCAGATGAGAATTGTTTTTAGCAAATCTATCCCTAAGATTCCACATACTTGCATCCTGATATTTTGTCCTTCTAATTTGGATCACAGCTTCTTAGCAAACATATTATAAAAGAAGACATTTGAGATTAAGAATCACATTTTTAAAAAACTGTTTTGCCCACGCATGCTGTGCAACTTACAGTTGTTTCCTATACACACTGTGAATCTTTGTTTTTAAAAACACTGTTACTTATTTAAGCTGCCTAAAAATGGAGCAATTTCCTAGCCAGTGATACTGTCTACGGAGTGGAACGGGACAGGAGGGACAGGAGGAAAACCAGAGGGAGCTTTTCACTGGATGAAGAGGTCAGTGCATTGCACAGCTACGGTCTATGAGAAACCTCCGGCACTGCTGCTGTGCTGGGAAGGTGCTGCACTGACAATGCCAAATACCTCTGGCATCATAAAAGCCGAGAGTGCTCCAGTGTTCTTTGGGATGCACTAGGCAGATTTCAAACGGACACTTTACATTTATAGACTAAACAGACGGCGTGTCCTTCTGGGACAGCCCTATTATGCAGTTGCTAAGCAGCCAAAATCTCACATGCACATGGTCCATGTGCCGTGCGATACCCAAGCAGAGCACCTGCATCAGATCTGGGTGTACACACACCTGTGCAGGCGCCTGGCACACCGCAGTGCCCCCAAAAGCTGGCTGCAGTGCCATGGGGCATGCCTGCACCTCACGCTGCCTTCTGGCAATGCCCATTAGTCATTCTAGCCCCTGAGTGTGGTCAAAAACTGCCTGCCCCATAGTGTCACACTGGCGGCAGTGTACTGGGAGTGCCAAAACTATTAGATGGTTCCATCTGCTGTGAATATGGAGGATGCCAGAAATAGATTCACTCGTGATGTTATGCAACAGGCAAGTCACAACTCCTGACCTGTGCTCGGAGAGAAAAAGGACTCCTGCCATGGGATGACTCCAGCTCCGACCTAGTCCAGGCTGTTGGCATATGTCACTGTTGAGGATGTACCAACACAATGGAGTATTCCTTGTAGCAGGTCTTGTCTTCCCTCTTATGCAGAATAAGTATGATCCCTCCAATTTAGGTACAAAATCTTTGGGACAATGCATTACTAAATTATACTGGAAGTGCCAAAATCCGACAGAAAGATAGTCTGGAATAATGCCACCAAATTTGAAAAGGAATTCCAATCTTGGTGGCATCTAATTAATTTCACTTATGACTCCACAGACAGTAAAGCCACAGCTTTTTTTTTTGACAATATGCAATGCTTTAGTATATACCATATACCAAATCATTGCGCTGTGTTTAGATCACCAGGGAACTGTACTCTATCCATTAGGACATAGAATATGGGCCCAACAAAACGGAAACAAATGGCAAACTGTCGATGTTGATGCATGTGTGGTATGGGAACAACAGGGATTTATCTGTGAAAGTAATACCATCAAGGCTCAAGACATGTGTCTCAATATGGAGCAAAATGTTTGTCATTTTGAAGTATACCCCAATGAAGCCACTGAAACTGTGCTGGTGTACATTGGAAATGGGTGTGTTTGTGCAAGGATGCTTTGTGCTTCTGTATTTGCAGATGACAGGACTGTGGAGACAAGCAACTACTCAAATATTTGTGTTTGTAACTTTACCAAAATTATGGGATGTGACTTTAATTATTCAGTTCCTGTCACATCTTATCAATTGCTACAATCTAATTATATAGTATATCAAGATTTATTGTCTACCCCTATTGGGATGAATCTCACATTGGTGAGAAAACTGTAACAGCATGATGACCTGAGTCAACTACTAGAACGCATCCAGAGCAATGGACACAACGCTCTGACCACTGTTCACCATGATGCAACAGAAATATACCGTCTCTTGGAAAAAAAAATGAAGAAAGAAGGGGAACATCACTGGTGGGGCACTCTATTTGGATGGTCTCCAACAGCAGTGGGAATTCTGAACAGGATGTTACATCCCATTGTAATTCTATTGACTCTTGTTATGCAATGTTTATTGTCAAACATTGTTCTATACATCAAAACTTGGCAAATGACACACCAAATTATGTTAGTGCAAAAACCTCCTTGCATGTATAATGTTATTTAATCTCATCTAATGAAATCTTCACTGGCTACAAAGGTTCACCTTACATAAATTCCCCCTCCCCCCCCAAATTACAATTGGAATATAATATTATTCTATTTATAAGCACAGAGGTAAGAGGTGACCACACTGCCACTCTGTGAGAAAGAGATGGATTGACTTTAGTCACAGGGTGGATTGTGGTGGTGCATCCTGCCCCCACTTCGCCTTGTACCTGGGCCGCTCTAAGTTGCCTGACAAGCCTTGGCCACTGAACAAAGCATTTGGCAGTTGAGAGCCCCTCAACCGTACCAAGCACTCTTGTGTAGCCAAGGAGAAGAATGGCACTGAGCGTATGAGGAACGCGATTGCCTAAACAAAGTTTGCAATTAGAACAGTACTAATCAATTATCTCCTGACAATCCTGGCAGCGGTACTGTTATAAACTGAGAAATCACCTGCCTGGATTGTAGGAAACTCACTGATGATGCCTAAAGTCAATCACCTCCCAGTCCTATAAATAGTGGTACCAAGTGAGACCCTTTGAGCTGTCCTGAACCGCAGCAGGCTGTGACCAACACCTCCCTCTGAGTGGGACGTCGTATGAGGAACGCGATTGCCTAAACAAAGTTTGCAATTAGAACAGTACTAATCAATTATCTCCTGACAATCCTGGCAGCGGTACTGTTATAAACTGAGAAATCACCTGCCTGGATTGTAGGAAACTCACTGATGATGCCTAAAGTCAATCACCTCCCAGTCCTATAAATAGTGGTACCAAGTGAGACCCTTTGAGCTGTCCTGAACCGCAGCAGGCTGTGACCAACACCTCCCTCTGAGTGGGACGTCTCTCAGTGTCCATGAACCCTCAAGTTCGCGATCAACTCAAGCTCAACTGTGCACCCGTTGAGCAACACAAAGCATTTGATGTCAGTATTTGACCGAATTTGAGGGGGATATTGAATAAGTACCTTTGTACATATTTATCTCTTTTGTCTACATTTCTTTGTGTGTCTCTATCTCTTCACCTATGTGTGTGCGTGATTAAGGAATCTTAGTACGTTTAGGTTGATTATGCTGCTAAGTTTTATATGATTTGGTACTGTGATTTATCTCAATATCGTTCATGAATTTGATCGCTGTTATTTTGTATTAGATTGTTGCTGTCCTAAAGTTACACCAAGCACAAAACATATCACCACATAAGAATTCCTGAAACCCACCTTATCCCTTTAGTCATAAATCATTGACCAAGTCTAGGACTAGGAGCAGATTCAGCCACACCTGGGCTCCTCTCTGAGAAGGGTTTAGAAAGCAAGAGGGCCTACTCTGAACTTGTGACTCAACAGGAGGGCATTCCTTTACTTTCCTTACCTAACTTTAGTCATAAACCATTGACCAAGTCTGGGACTAAGGGTGGATTTGAGTTCACTTTGAATGTCGTGACTCAACGGGAGGGTTTCCCTCATTTTCTAGTTCACTTTGAATGTCATGACTCAAGGGGAGGGTTTCCCTCATTTTCTTTCCCTTTTCCCAGTCCTTAGACATAAACTGTTGATCAAGTCAACAGGAGGGTCTCCCCTACTTTCTCTCCTCAATATACACATTAACTCAATTCAATACACAAGTAAATCATTCCAATTTAATTGTAATTTGGTTTCTCTCTGTATACCTTTTCCATGTTGAATAAGTAACAGAGTGGACCTTGTCACTGAATTCTGTTAAGTCATGTTTTTTACAAATTTATATTAAAATAATTCCCTTGCTGATATCTTTGGTGGTGATTCTTTAAGTGTCCTAAATTATTCATTCACGACAGCTACACAACCAGAAACAAGCTGCCGCTCTTCTTCCCCCTATTGGAATCTTATTAATTGGTAAGAAGGGATCATATCCAGGTTCTCAGACCATAAAATAGCATGGTACCTTTGTGGACACATCCTACTGCGAACTTCCCTGAATTAATTGTCATTTGAATTGTTGCCTGCCTTTTAGGAAAAAAAATCCAATCTTAATCTTAAAAATTTAATACACAGTAACCCTGGGTATCTCATTAATTGCTTCCATTGCTAAAAACATGTGCTTTATGTCTAATTTGAACAGGTTCAAGTTACAGCCAGGGGATTGTGTTATACTTTGGCTGCGAGACTGAAGAGCTATCAATTACCTGATATCTGTTTCTACAAACACTGCAGAAGTACTTGCAAAGTGTGACAAAGTCACCCCTTCAGCTTTATTTTGCAAAGCCAGACAGATTCAGGTTTGAGTATCCCACAAAAATCATGTCTTCCAGTCCTTTAATATTTCTCATGAACTCTTCTGCAACTTGTCGCCTTCCTGCTTGAACTGCACCACAACTGGACAGAGACAGCCAGGAGAGCTTCAAGTAGCTTCATACACAAAGGTGATGTAACCTCCCAGGTCCTACTGGCCTAATCCTCTGCTCTCAAATCATGTTATCTCTTTTCCCTAATGACAGTTAATGTGGTTTGCTATGCTCATACCTTTTAACTGCCACTGATTATGAGAAAAAAAAATATCACCCATAAAAATGTGCCCCAGACTTATTGTTTCTTCATAAAAAGCTTTATGTTTACAACCTATTATCATTTACTTAGATCATCTAATGCAGGTGTTTCTGAATCAGTCATCTGTCATTTAACACCCACCCCTCCGCTCAATAAAACATCTGTTTACAGATGTGTGGAATTTGGTTTCTAAGACTGTGTAGCATATGATTCTGTTAAACACATGTTAAAATCACACTGAAAGTAATGGCCTTTGCCTATCAGCTTCTACAGAACATAAAAAAAATTATATATACTTTATATCTACTGATATAAATACTGGGTGTGTTGCACAGAAGGAGCTGTGAGAATAAAATTAATTAAGCTTAACTGTGACAAGCTAACACAAACAAATACTTTTTTTGAGTATTTTGCAACCCAATAAGTCATTACCACTGAGAAACCTTCACAGGGTTGGATGCACAAAAGTTTAAGTAACAGGAAGACCTATTTCAAAACCTTAGAAAACAATGAAATGTATATAGGGGTGAGAGGAATGTTGATAGGACGAGAGGAAATGGCCTCAAGTTGCACCGGGGGAGGTTTAGATTGGATATTAGGAAAAATTTCTTCACAGAGAGAGTGGTCAAGCACTGTAACAGGTTGCCCAGGGAGGTGGTGGAGTCACCATCACTGGAAGTGTTCAAAAAACATGTGGATGTGGCACTTTGGGACATAGTTTAGGGGACATGGTGGCGTTGGGTTGATGGTTGGACTTGATGATCTTGAAGGTCTTTTCCAACCTTAACGATTCTGCAGTTCTGTGTGATTCTGTGATATATATATAAAAAAGCATGGATTCCATCCTGTTATTGACAGCAACTGCATGACAAACTACTGGAGCAAACATGATACATGAGATTATATTAGCTACCTCTACAGTTTTGTAACTGAAGAATAAATGATGTACAATACATTGAATGTATCACAGACCACTGAAACACTGAAACCTTGACCAAGCAAGCACAAAAAGTCAGATTTCAACTAATCTTTTAACTGATGTAAATACAATTCTTTACACTTACTTTAATAATCTCTTTTCAAGTGCTCAAGCAAGAGATGTATTCTTAGCAAGGTTTTTATCAACATTCCACATTACAGAAACTCCCTAGATATTTTGGCTCCTAGTTAGGTTACCAAAATAATTAGCTGATTATAATATATGATTTATTGAAATAAATATTTTATTAACATATTAAACTATTTGTATTAATATTTTTATATCATATACATATAAATTACATAATAAATTATGTCCAAACAGTTTTCACTCATCTAGTTGTACACCAAACCATGCCATAATGTACTTTGAGATTTGGTTATAGCTATAGTATATGCTGTAGCGGAAGAAAGATTGAAATCAGACATTTAATCCTCTTGACCTACTGTAAGCTATGCTGATATCCAGTTTCTACCTGTTTCATGTGACTTTTTAATGAAGACACTTTCATAGATTATGCTGAGTACACACTGGTCAATAACAATGTAGCTGAAACACTACAGTTTTCACAAAATGACTGAAAAAGGCTTAGCATGTAAATTTGTCTCAGACTGTAACCTGATTCTGATACTTGTTCATGAAAAATTTTCTTCCACTTCTCATGTTTATTTTGAGTGGGCAACAGAAAAAAGAAATCTAAGAAGGAGATAAAACCAATGTGAAGACAGCAAGCTTTGATGTTAGGAACCTATTTGGTTTTATTTAGGAATAATTGCAATCCCCACTCACTCTAAAAAGTTTTATGCTTTCTAGTGTTCCACAGGATTGCTCAAAACCTATTATTTATTTAGTACCATTCATCTTCCAGGTGCTTTAATGACTAGAACATCACAAATGAGAGACAGAAAAAAAACATTATCTGATTCATCTCCTACCAGTACAGAGTTTTTTTTCTTGCACCGCAGTTACAGTGCTTTTCTGAGTCTATTTTAAATATAATTAAAATATAAAATCAATCTTAATTAATCCTTTTTGTATCCAATCTCCACAAAAGAAAGAAAAGTATATAGCTAATATAAATTCTGTTGAGAAAGAAGAAATGAGAATCTAACAAGTATAGTAATTTGAAAAAAGTACTTTACACATTATTTATCCAGTCAGTGGCTGAATAATCCAATTCCTCATAGTGAGAGGTCGGGGGATGTTGCAACCTGGAAGTATTGCACTGAAAGTGATAAAACCATTCAGGTTGCTTTGCTGCAGTGGTTCTTTGCTGTCAATGTTTCTGCTCCTTAAAAAGTGAAGAAAAAATACTACTTTTAGACTTATTTTACTGATGTTGCTTCATCTTCTTTTTACATACAGTTTAAGTCTCAAGAAGATCTGATCAAAATGAGAATGGCAAATGAGCTTTAAATGACATAAAGCAATCCAGTGGTGAAATCTCTCATGTGTTATATGACTTCATAGCTTTAGACTGGATTTGCATTTGTTCTGGTTTTCATTTCTAAATTCACTATTATTGCTCTTCACAAAAAAACATATAAAGGTTTTCTTAAAAGACATGTAATTTATAAAGGGCTTTAAAAGACAGAATGGTTGGTGACTGATTAGATTTTCAGGAAACCCTTTTAGAGATGCAAGGGTACAAGTAAGGTTGTACAGGTAGCTGTGAGCAGAGGAGGACCCTAGAGGACAGTTCTGGAGATAGTGAAATATTTTTTGTCATTCCAGCCAGACATTCTCCATTCTGCTTAAACAGTGATGCACCACAATAATGCATGTACAGAAAAAAGCATGGGAGATTATCTAAGAAATGTCTGGAGAGACCTACAAGTCTCTCACCTGTTGTCTTTAACATTCCCTTCCAATTCTAGTCAGGTTTTTTTTTTTAAATTAAACTCATGGGTCATTCAGGATGCTTTTGAAACATCTTGTAGAACTCTTTTTCTATTTACAGTGGAAGTTTAAGATTTCATTAATTCTGTTTTTCATCCCTGATACCTTCCTGTGAAGTTGTCTTTCTGCAAATCAGACTCAAAGTGACACCAGTGTCCCATGCATTGAAATAAAAAGACAGTGGTTTCCCTAGCAACAATATCGACACAAAAGCTCTCATGATTTTCTCTCTCACTCCTGTGTCTTCTTAATGGTTTGAATTATCCAAATAGCAGAGAAAAGCAACATGCATCTGATCTTAATGAACTGTAATGGCTAGAGACAGCATGAAAGCAAGCAAAGGTATCTGCTATTTATAAACTAGCGGATCAGATGACTCAGATTCACCAGCAGTTGGAATTATGCATATTATTTTCAGTGAGTCATTTAAGGAGATATTTGATTGTGTTAGGCTGTGTGCAAAATACTTTTATACTTCATTTTTACCAGCAGTTTGAACTGATAACTATACACATATAGGAGATTAAGAGAACCATGGTACAGCTATATGCATCTTTGATATAAGTACAGGTGATGAGGACTGTTTCTTCCTCATATTACTGTGGGAACACGTACCATACTGGGCATGCTAATGGTGGATGTGGTCTTCACAGCTACTTTTATACCAACCTGTTTTTCATCATTGTTTCCAAGAACATCTAACGAACAAAATAATACTATCATTTGTGTAAAGGAAACCCTTTCAAACTCCAGCATGACTAACTACCAAAGTTCACTCCAGATCCTGGCTACTAGATGCTGGATAAAAAAAATACTACAAGGTTATCAACTATAGAAACTGGAAACATTGGTCTACAGTAAAGCAGAAAACAGAGCACACCCAAATCTTCCATAGTTTAATTCTACAGTTGCAAGCTAGAGGCATTTGACACACAGCCAAATACTTGTCTGAGATTTTATGTGATAAGCAATGTGTAATTAACAAAAGTCTTTGCTGGTTCTTCTGGGACTGAGAGAACATCTAACTATCATTAGCATTCACTGGATGCCAAGACCAAATGTATTAATATTACATTACTCAAACATGAATATAAATGAAAAATGAAGTAAGTGAAACTAGAGCACGAAGTGAACCTAGAAACAATAGGAATGTCAGAAATGGGGAGAAAAAAAGATTCTGTTTCTGTAATAGCAAGTTCATTGCTAACAACAGCAGAGGCTGACACTGAATTTTTTAACTTCAATCCATTTTGTGTGGTGGTATTGGACAATAGATAACAACATTTGAACTTAGGTGTCTACCTTTAATGTATAAACTCCCTGATATACAGTGGAGATTGAGATTACCATCCAGATGACCAAGTGCAAGTGCCCTCTGCAGCTTTGGACTCAGTAAGATACCTTGGACATTCACATGTGCCCTCTTGGCACAGCAGCTGAAAGTTCAGTGAGATACAAAAGTTCTGCATATACATTAACGTTTGAGTTTGGATTAGCAGTGCACGTTTGATGCAATGCCCCATTGCTCCTATTTACCATGCATCGTTGTGCATGTGAAGCCACCTCAGAGCACACAAACCGTACTCCTTTCTGATGAAACTAACACAGCAGATGTCCTTTGGCCACCAAAGCGCATTCAATCTGCAGGACTAGAATAGAGTATAACCTGCAAGATGTACACAGTGCAGGCACTGGGACCACAGCACATGTATGTTTGTCTTTACAGATCTGCTCCTATTTTATCATACTACCTGCTAGTGCAAAGACAGTCTACGTTTTTCCAAATGATACTAAACACCTTTGTTTAAGCAAGTGAAATTCCCTGGCCTGACACTGTCTGAAGAGATGAGGGAATGATTCAGTTCAACCTGCAGTTGACATCTAGTGGCTGATCAGCTGAACCCCTCTCCAGGCTCCCCTTGGCTAATTAACTGGATCTCATTAACTGACAGCGGTGCGACGTTGGAGCCCTAGACACAAGTGTCTTAGCACTGACCTGACTCCCACCCTTTGTGTTCGCACCACAAAATCTTTTAGGGACAATAGTTTTGTTACCATCCCCAGCAAAGATAACTAGAAACTATAGTCTTCCTAGACACATGCTTTGCTGGCAATGGTTGAAATGATGTATGTCATCTTGGATACCTGGTAGGTAAGCATGGTCATGTTCAAAAGCTCTACACTAATTATCGAAAGAAAACCTAAACAAAACATAAAGTACTACTGAAATGTTTAATTAAAGAGAACAAATAGAGTTAACATACGAACAAGAGATGCAGGGGCAAGTTAGTGCCCATGAAAAGCAAGTTTCGGTTATTTGTAGCCAGATGTTATTTTCTGCTATTTTCTGATTTTTCATTTTTGCTTAAAATAAGAATTTTAATTCATAACACTAATCAAAAGCTGCTCAAATCTTGTATAAAATGTAAATAAACAACACTTATACCATGTGACACTACGATGAGTCTTGTAAAATAAACAAGTAAAAATTAGCATTTTTGATCAAAATTACAGATGGAAAAGATTTATTTTGTTCTTAAAGCTGGGCTCCAGAGACACTTAGGATAATAATTCCCCCAAATCATTTTCTCAGTCTGTGCTTTAGTTTACTTCTGATTTCCTAAATCAGAAATTTTCTGCTGCTTCTTTTCAAATACATTCTATATGCCAAAGGGTTTTGCTGTCACAAATTAACCCTGAGAGCTAGCTGAAATATTTCCCTTTTAAATTTAATCTGGCTATTCTACTAATATTGCTCACAACATCCTAAATAACCTCTCTTCCTTGCTGACATTTACACATTTCAAATATTTGAGAGTGCGTTTTGCAATCACTTTTTCATCGTAGGTATATAGATCATTTAATCCTTTCATTATGCTGGTGTCTCCGGACTCGATTAAAAATTAAATTGAATAAATACATAAATACTCTGACTAATCAGGTAAAATTCCCAATCTACTTATTCACATTGCTTACAGCTTACTCCTTTCTCTGGATTTTTTTCCCAAATAATATTGTAAACCTCAACTTGAATGCAAACTTTAAACAGCACCATTCAATAGAAAATCTAACTCACCTTGGCACGTCTAAGACTTTTGCCACAAGTGTTTCCAATCATCTTAAGTGCTGGTCATTTTTAACCTAAAGCAACTGGATTCAAAAGTTAGGATAAATCTTCAGAAATTATATCATTGCTTTAGTTAATGCTGAGATAATTGAGAACAAAACTGCTTAACACCGGAGACGTGACTCTCAATACAGGATCCTGAGTTTTGACAGGCTTCTGTAATAATAAAAAACTCTGAGGACATGAAAGTATATGTGAAAATTTCCACTGGATTTTATGAGCCCCATTAAGATTTTGCTGTAGATAGTACAGAATTTCTCTAAGCACTCGTGGAAAGGCTTTTTTCCCCACTATACTAATAGTCCATACTCATGTGAAGTAAAAAAACCCACAAACAACAATATGATTATAAAGATGTGTCTTTCTTTTCATTTTACACTTTCTCAAATTTACTCATTCTTACCACTTGAGCACTTTGTGTGGGTAACTAGTTTGTGGATAAGTTAATTTCAAGGATTATTGAAATTCTGAGCTATGATTAGTGATTTGATTTGAACAGAGGTGTCATGTGTTCTGGGTTATAACAGGAATAATAATATGCAAAATCCTAAATGGAGGACAATCGTGAAACAGCGTGTTTACAGAAATACTGCAACAAATATTCACATTGATTGTTGATGTATCTGCTGAGATCCAAATACCCCAAACACAGAATAAACCATAAGAAAATCAGTCAAGTGAGAGTCCAAAGAAGTAGTGTACTAGAGTGAAGGGATATTTCAATTCCAAAAGTAATAAGCACTGAAATAGACGTCATATTATTTCCTGCATTTTCATTTCTTAACATCATTTATTTCAAACCCACAGACTAAATAGCATGCATTAAGATAATTATTTATAATCATCAGAGAAAATATAATTTTAACTGATAATGGAACGCAAATCAGCATCTTCTGATTTAGGCTTTTCCAGATTCATTAACTGACCTGGATGAGTACATCATAACTTTACATTTGGATAGCATGGTGATTTTGTAAGTGACTTTAAGATAGGAAAATAAAAGCTATAATATCCAAACCGCAAACATCTAAATCCATCTCGTCAGTAGTTTTCACATTTAACTACTTTCTTAGTCTTGTGATAGCCATTTCCTACTGGCAATAAGATGCTTCTAGTCATATATTTTTCCCATTATTTCATGCAAGTTTCATGCATTCAGGTTTATTTCTCAAAACTATAAGTTATCTTATATACTACAAATTTTACATTTATAGTGACATTATATGTTCACCAAATATATACTCCATGATCCGATTTCTGAACACTCAATCCAGTCCTTGCTGGAATGTGCATCTTAAGTGTAGGGCACTGTGAAAATGTAAGTATTCATTTCAGAATTAATATTTTAAACACATATAGAATAAATTTGAAATATCTCATGATTCTTTTAATGTTTTTTATAGAAAGTACTGGTTAAGTGATGTGTGACAACTTTGCCCCAGTAATAAGATGACTAGAGAAAGACACTTTCCATTAATGACTGTAGCTGCTCCAGTATGAGACACACTTGGGAAACTTTATTATACTTGCGATGCAATTGCACCTTATGGCTCAAACATTAAACTATGGATATGAACGAGACTCCTGTGAATCTCCTGAGAATCAAATCCCAGTTGCCCACTCAGTTGTCCAGTTGTGTTCACTAACACAAATTAATTTTCTTTGCAGACGTATAAAACATATTGTTTTAAAAACAGGCCTTGGTTCTTTAACTATGGTATATAGAATTCCTTAAGTAGCCAGAATTTGAACCAGTTTATTGGATTAAGAAATAGTGACTATGAAATTATGAAAGACAATATACAATTTTTTCTAATTTTAGATGATGTACTGTAGATGATAAAATATACAAGAACTATTCTTCTTAACTATCCAAAACACAGCACATGCTCCTATACCCTCCTCAGAAAATGCAGAGGAACATCATTTAGATTTCTTAGTTTTTTACTTAATTGTGAAATGACTGAGGAATAATCAGAATTTTTGCCACAGTAACTTGATCGGGAGTGTCAAAAAATATCCCTCAGCCCCCTCAATTAACAAGACTGCATCAGCAACACCCTGGACTGGACATATTTATGCTAGCAGAGGATGCCTTTTGTTGGGGTAGTTTATCTTCTTCAAGAAACCAGTGGGAAATCTGTCCTTATAAAATCTCTCTTGTTAACATAAGCTACATCTCAAGAATGTTGTGCTGATTTGAATATATCAGCAAATATGTTTTAGTGTAAGAAGTCTTTAATTCAATAAACAACTAATACAATTCAAGCCTTAATGCTTTTACTGTATAAATTAATTAAAATTAACTTATATAATAATTACGATTAATGACAGCAAAATATTACCTCATATCAAACCAAAGTTTTAATCAAACTCCTGACATTGAAGAGTGGTTGGAGAGCTGGCTGGTGGAAAGGACCTGGGGGTGCTGGTTGACAGCCGGCTGAACATGAGCCAGCAGTGTGCTCAGGTGGCCAAGAAGGCCAACAGCGTCCTGGCCTGTATCAGCAATAGTGTGGCCAGCAGGAGTAGGGAAGTGATCGTGCCCCTGTACTCGGCACTGGTGAGGCTGCACCTCGAATCCTGTGTTCAGTTTTGGGCCCCTCACTACAAGAAGGACATCGAGGTGCTGGAGCGTGTCCAGAGAAGGGCAACGAAGCTGGTGAGGGGTCTGGAGTACAAGTCTTATGAGGAGCGGCTGAGGGAACTGGGGTTGTTTAGTCTGGAGAAGAGGAGGCTGAGGGGAGACCTCACCGCTCTTTACAACTACCTGAAAGGGGGTTGTGGCGACGAGGGTGTTGGCCTCTTCTCCCAAGTAACCAGTGATAGGACGAGAGGAAATGGCCTCAAGTTGCGCCAGGGGAGGTTTAGACTGGATATTCGGAAAAATGTCTTTACTGAGAGAGTGGTCAGGCATTGGAACAGGCTGCCCAGGGAGGTGGTGGAGTCGCCATCTCTGGAAGTGTTCAAAAAATGTGTGGATGTGGCACTTCAGGACATGGTCTAGGGGACATGGTGGTGTTGGGTTGATGGTTGGACTTGATGATCTTAAAGGTCTTTTCCAACCTTAATGATTCTATGATTCTGTGATTCTGTGATTTTCAAAACTATTGTATGTATCTCAGAATTCAATGTTCATTCTGATATGTTATTTTTAATCTTTTCTCTTTTATAAGAAAGCTTTTCTAATATTGAAAGTCCTCTTGATGTTTTTTGGAAACTTCCAGTCTATACATCCTCCATTCTGTATCTTTCCTTTCCCAAAAAAAACTCATATGTCTTTCATTCTGCTGTTGTCATTTTAGCTATTTAAAAAATTATGCTGTTTGGGGGGAAAAAAAGAAGCATGTTTTCCTACTAGGGCCTGGAACTTAAATGAATTGCCTTGGATAGGAGGAAACAAAGTGCTCAGATATAGTTCCCTGTTCCCACATATGTTTGAAATCTCATTTTATTGCTGTGCTTCAGAAGCAATATTATCTCAGCCTCATTGATATCCATTTTGCTGAACTTATTGCTATCTAATTTTACTGCAATTGCAATCCTTGCTCTTCAATTATAGGTGAAAGATACTAATTTTCAGTTACTCATGTGGGACCGTTCAGGAATGTGTCTGTTGTGGAAAAATATATCTTAAACACAGATCTTCAAAAAAGCTCCTAAGTTCCTTCCTAGAAGAAAAGATAACATTGCAAAGTATACCACACATGTACCAGAACAGATAGAAAACTGCAGTCTAGAAAGTAGAAATAATAACAAAAACAAGAGAGTATATATGTATGTCTTACTAAAAAGTATGAATTAATCAATGAACTGGTGAAAACTGGGGTATTTGGTGAAGATGATGACAAGCTATTGATTGCATTTATTAAGACATGGTTTCCATGAAAGCAAAAACGTTAATTTTTGAGAAATAAGTTCTTTGGGGACTTAAGATATTTAGTCCTTATGGTTCTTCATAAAGCACCGTTGAAACTCTTTAGCCGGAAGAAGAGTGAGGAAGCTTAAAAGTCAGAAAGGGATACTTTGTCCAGCAAGCATCAGCCCTGAGGAGCTAATGAAATAAACCGGTAAGTTCCTCCATGAATAACTTGCCTTTGCTGCAACGAAAACAGGAATGGGAATGTGTCAAAGGAGGAGCCACAAGTGAGTGAAAGTGTGCTGGAAAAATACAGAGTCAGCAAAGGACAAAATGAAGTAATTCTAGCCAAGAGAGAGAAAGGACATATGCTGTACTTGATTTGTCTTGCAAATACAACAAATCAGGGTAAAAACGCTGGCGTTAAGCAGCGTTATTAATAAGTAATGATAGCTGGTACCCAAGCTCCGCTGGAGGCACAAGGAGGGCCCAGTGCGGAGCCTGAAGCTCCCACCGCCCCTGTGGGCAGGGACCCCCTTCTCCAGCCTTCCTGCAGGGGCAGACGGGCGCTCTGCGGCAAGGCCCGGCTCCTGCGAGCGGCAGGCCTGGGGGAGGAGGCCGGGGGGAGCCGGGCACCATTACCTCGATCTTCCTCTGTGCCACAGAACATGAGGCTTTTCTAAATCATTCTAACGCGAAATAAATCACAGATGAGAGAACTTTCTGTGCATTTGTTTCCTGGGGAAAAAAAATGAAACATTACTTGCTACTGTAATAAGAATAGTCCAGATTAACTTTTTTCCACCTTATATTATCTTCTTATTTTCCAGTCATCCTTCACAAATTTGAGGTACCTCAAAGTTTTGGTTTCTTCCACACTAAACATCCTGCAATTTCCCGTCACTCCCAAAGGATATTTACTTTTAACACCACCTTACTCTCTCTAATTTAACCTGCAAACACTATTTTTTTTCAGTCCTTCCATTTACTTTTTCAGCTTGGTTCCTCTTCTCCCTTCCTGTGATGCTTTGTGGTGAGGTCCCAGGTTACCTACGGCAAATCCATCCACATGTTAGTGAGGAGAGTGTTAAAGCAGTGATGCTGGTAGATAAAAGACAGTGAGCACTGACTGGAAGATCTGCAGTGAAGTGACATGTTGATAATTTACACCTTGGATCCAGAATTCGGGGCATTTCAGTGCCAAAAGTGCCAAAAACAAGTTAAAAAAAAAAAAAAAAAGCATATGAGGAAAGAATAACATCAGAATATGTGCACTGATTCTAGGAATACTTAGAAAGTATTTAGGAATAGTTTAGTAATAGTTAGACTGAACATACTACAAGTCAAGAATGCAAGGTGGGAGAAATCAGGGAGGAATATGATCATTACCTCTTTTAGGAGGGTTAATCCCAGATTAAGAAGAAAAATTATTTAGGATGGCTGCAGTGGATACAAATAGGAACAGTGGATTGACACTGCACAAAAGGAAATCTCCAGCCAAGTATCAGGAAGCATTTTCTCACCGTTAGGATTTTAGATTACAAGAGCTGCCTCCCAAGGGAGGTGGTGCAAGGAGCTTCACTGTATGAGTCGTTTAAAATTAGACTGAAACAAAGCACCTGCATATACCGCAGGCAACATAGCTTCGTTGGCAGGCAGACAACCTCAGTGACCTGACAAGTCTTAACCAGCTCTCCCTTCTATCATTCCATCTAATTTTAGTCTGCTCATATTAAGCAAAACGAGAAAAAAGAGCATTCTGTGAAGCACTCGTATTCATTTCCTCAAGTGACTGATTACAAATGAAAAATACATAAATTTAACGTATAAAAAAATAAATATCCAGACATCTGATAGGTAAAACTAATGATTAACTGAACTATTCGCTGGTTTGTGTTATTATTTAGGAAGTTGTTTTAAAGCATTCTCCCTCCCCCCCCTACTGAAATGATTAATTTTCCTTTCCAGAAGGTGAGCCAGCGAGGGGTAATCAAATACATAAACAAGATTTAGTTATACCTGGAATGATTATGGTTAGAGCATTTATTTTTGGACTCCTACTGCATGAAATATCTACTTTGCAGACACATCTTGAGCAATGCCAAAGCAAAAATGGTAGCAGCAGAAAGGAAGGCAGTGCTTGTAGAAACCATTCATGCCTGCGCAGCAAGACATCCTAAATTTGCTCCCCTGAGTTTTTCAGCATATATTTCGGAGGACTGAATACCTTATTTGCTTTTCCTTCAATTCCAGCCGTCATGGGCTCAACAGAGAAAGGAGAAGATTTAGCATGAAGGTTTATGGGAGTTTACAGGAAAAGAGCACAGGGAACAAGTTGATAATTGATTCTTAATCCACTTCTGTTATTGAAATTCACTCTCCCCTTTATTATTGTTTACAATTATTTTCCGTGATTGAAAAGGAATTAACATATCTGCAATTATATGCTGCAGAACATGGGGGAAAAAACAGTAGAATGGCAAAGAAGAGTTCAGTGTTCTCAAAACAGGGTTAACAGGTAAGGTCCATTGCAGAAAACCTCTATATGACCTCTTGGACTAGTACTAAGGATATTTAATGCATCTATCAATTTATATGTTTGAAGAATAGCAAATAAAATATAAATATTTAGGAAAGAGGGAAAAATATCCAAGAACACACTGGCCCATTATTCTGATCTCAGAACTATGCAGGGCTTTAAAATACACTTTGAAGAAAAGACATGGTAACCTGATCTCTCTTCAGTTTGAGAGTTTTACTTGGACCCCTATATAGGAAGAGACTAAAATAACATGGTTCGTTCAGCTTAGCAGATCAAGAATGAGGTGCAAGACAAAGATGCTACATTTGTAATGGGTGATATAAGAGTGAACTGAAAAATGAATTGGTACTTAAACATAATTTTTAGTGCCATTTCAGACATTGTAGTCTATCCTGTGTAATCTCTAGAAACTGTTCCAGAAAAGTGCAAATCTTACTGGCCATGTGCAATATCTTCCAGTCCCACAAGAACTGTTCCCATAAAAATGAAAATGGGAACTATGTTGGATATCATTCATACCCCAGGGTATCTCAAAAATGCAAAGCACAAACAAGTTCAGTCCCTCATTTGCAACCAAAGCAAAGAGTCATGTAACGAAAACCCAGTACTGACATATTGGCTTGGGATTGTAAGGAACAATGGCCAGAAATTAAAGATAATTTTCTATGTAGAAGTAGAGTGATGTTCTAGAGCAGTATTTCCATATGAAATAAAGGCAAGATATTCTATGATTGTGAGATAGATCTTGATAAGTTTATAACAACAGGAGGCTGGAATTTGTTTCTTAGTAAGAACCTAATGATGCAGAATGAGGGAGGAGACTGTTGTGGCTAAAGCATGTAACCAGCAGCATACAATGTGTGCCAGCAGGGTGGCCAAATGGAGACCTTTAAACTAGGAATTACAAGAGAGGTAGAGATTCCTCAACAAGCAGGTGAGCAAGTTGTGGATGGGACAGGCAAGATAAGAGCCAGGGGAGATGGGAACAGAATCAACAAAACAATGCCGAAGTGGAATCACTTTAAGCATAGGTGTATAAAGAAGGAAGTGACTGTGGACTAGTCTTGTGGGAAAAGCTCCTGAGACTGTTCTGATGTATGAGCATGCCTGGGTGTTTCTCTGAAATACTTTGACACTGATGGATGCAGCATGGGGAATCAACAAGAGGAATTAGAAGTCTATGTGCAGTTACAGTCATTGAGCTAATGGAGACATGATGGGATAAATCACACAACTCGAGTACTACAATGGTTGGATACAGGCTCTTTTGCAAAGACAGTGTGGGAAGGTGAGGAGAGCATGTTGACCTTTTTGTGAGACTGCAGCTGGAATGCCTGGAGCTCTGCCTGGGGACAATGTACTGGTGCATTGGGTTGTTCTTCCCCAGGTGCAAGACTTTGCATTTCCTTTTGCTGAGCTTCATGAGTTTCCTCTCAGCCTAATTCTCCAGCCTGTCCAGGTCCACCTGAATGGCACCACAACCATCTAGTGTATCAGCCACTCCTCTCAGTTTTGTGTCATCTGTGAACTTGCTAAGCATGCACCTTCTTATTGTCTAGGTCATTGATGAAGATGTTTGATGAACAGTATTGGTCCCAGTATCAACCCCTGGGATACACCACTAGTGGCTCACCTCCCACTCAAGTCTGTACCACTGATCACAATCTTCCAGATCTGGATGTTAAGTCAGTTTTCAATCCACCTTACTGTTCACTTACCTAATCCATATTTTGGATTAGCTTGTCTATATTAGATAGCATGTCTATGGGGGTGTTATCAGAAACAGTGTCAAAAGTCTTAGTAAAGCCCAGGTAGAAAACATCTCTCCTCATTCACAAAGCTAGTCACTAGGTGATCTGAAGAGGCCCCTTCCAACCTAAGTGATTCTGCGAGTCTGTGATTTAGAGGATGACCGTTTCCTAGTCCGTGCCAGACAAGAAGAGTAGACAGGCTGTGGCAATCTGTCTGTCAGATAACAGATAGCCACTGTAATGTCAAAGTGATTGGCACTGAGTAATATCAGGTTTACTGATGAGTAAACCTGGAGCCTGACCCCTACTTGTAAGACTTCTTTTGAAATCCTTGAGAATTTTAGAGCTGACTTCTACTCTAAATTTATGCTTATCAGAGCAACCAATGAAAATGGTAGCTTGTGTCTGTATCTGTGCCTAGTAGACTAAAATGTTGATGCATTTCACTGTCCTCTTTTGAAGAGGCATCAGCCCTGGAGTACAGCCCCTGTTCTGCTAAGGACCTCTTTTGGGATCTTAAACAGGTCTTTAGCTGTATAAAAGTGTTCACCTCGTCTACTTAACTCCTTCAGCATGTGCCCTGTAATTTAGTGCACCCAAAGTTAATAACTTAAATTCTCAATATAGAGAATAGAGAGAACGGAATGCCTCTAGGGGGTGATTAAGAGCATTAAGTTAAATACTTAATGTTACATAGTGTGAATAACCTCTCAATCACATGCCTTTTTTCCTGGTGAATTGCTGACTCACTCACAAAATGAAAATGTATGGAATGAAAAAGTTCAGTGAGACAGATGGATATTCAATATTTATTTTTATCTGAATGCTGTGTGTCTTCTTAACACATCATGTAAACTTTTGCAGTTGATGAAGTAGAGGAGCTGTGGAGAATTTTTTTATTCACTAATCAAAAAACACAAAGCATTGAAAGTAGGTGGTTTGTTTTGCCTTCTTTTGCCTTGATGACTTCTGTGGAATGGGACTTCTGAAAGTAAATGCTATCTCACAAATCAATGTATTACTGAGCACCCTCAGAACGAGGAGTGGAAAGAATGAGATAAAGCAGCAAAGGAAATTAATTATTCTGTAAATTGCAGTTCAGCTGCATGAAAACCACTATAAAAATATATCACTACACTTTGCTCAACACTTTTTTACAAATAAAGATTTTGCTGACAAGTTGAAAAGTTATGGCAGTCATGACAACAGTGGAAACTGCAACCTGTAATTAAAGCAACAAAACACCCTTCCCCCCCATTTTTATATACATTGATAACGTTCTGTAAGAACAATGCATTTCTAAGTGGAAAAACCTGTCTCAAAAAATTTACTGTCTATCTAATGCAGATTTTTTCCTGAATCTCCTGAATAAATTACATAAATTCCTGAATTTATGTAATCAGGTTTTCACACTTCAATAAAAGGAACTCTCTCTTGAGTTCATACTAGCTGTCACCACCAGAAGACACTACATAAAAATTAGGCTCTGTATAAGCCACGTGCCATTAAGGTAAACACTCCACACACATGCTCTATATACATAAGATAAGGAGCTGATGAAACGTTAAAAAAACAGAATGATTTTCCTAAGACATCATCCTTTAATCTTATGCCTGGAGTGACTTTCTTTTTTGTCCTGTGTGACTTTCACTGACAAAATCACTAGTACCAAGAGTCAAAAACAGTTTAGGATGCAGTAAATTACTTGTAACTGATAAAAAAGCACACAGAATTTAGGTAGAGACTGTGTAAAGCTCGCTCTGCTCCAGCTGATTCAACCTAAGCCTCAACGTAGAAGATAACACCATCTTTTTACCTTGCAGCCCCTAAAAAAACCCCTTTCTTCTTGCTTGTCTAAGCTTTCACTAAAGAGTGAGGCAAAAGGGTTACTAAAGTTAGCCTCCTCGTGACTCCTGTTGACTGTGTTCCTGTTAGAGGTTTCTACCATACTCTTAAGTATAAGCCCATTAAGCAAAAGGCAACAGCCCCATCCCTCCTATGGATGGTAAATAATATCTTTGCTTTACCCTAATCAACCAAGTGTGCTCTCTTCATCCCTAGGTTCCTCCATTAACTAGGAGAACCCATCCTGACACTGCCAGCAACCCCTCACCATGGGGGTTACAATGAGGTAGCAAAGGCTGGGGACTGATACTGCAAAGGCACTGCCAGGTAAGGTTATGAAGGAATTTGTTAAATAGTGTTACGGGGAAAATTCCTTCATTTCCATCACTTTGATTTGCTTCCTTTCTCTTTCCAGTCAAATTTCACCACTGAGCATATAATCAGGCACATCTTCATACCATCTGTCTCCTTTCATGCTTTTTATAGTTGAATCAGTCAGAGTTTTAATCTGAATTTTCAACAATCAAGAGTTTTTTATCCCGTCTCAGACAGAGAAGTAGAGGTTTTCCAAAGATAATAACAATTTCAGTAGCCTACAGGAGATTTTATTTCTATTTCTTTTAGCTGTAGAGTTTTTATGCTCAGCAGACTAGTATCCAAATATAGCTGGGAAAATATGACAATGAAGTGTGTGCTAGGTATTACCAACACAACTACTTGCAACCAAATTCTCCACAGAGAGGTTAGATGGAATTTTTCTCAAAGGATTCTCAATTATGACGTTACAACAGCCAGTGGCTTTCAGTTAGGTCTAATTGTCCTGGTTAAACTAACTCATAAACCAAACTTCTGTCTGACATATCCCAAGTGTCACCTTGGTGAGGAGGATACTGCTTCCCTTGGTACACTCTTTGTCCACCTATAGCAAGTGAAGAGCTCCTCAAAACAGTGGTGGTACACGATCTACTCCACAGCCTGTACCCTCTGCCATGGGGTCTCTAACAGACCTTGCACATACTGAACAAGGGAAGAGGAAATACTTGCACCTTCCCCATTGCCTCTGTATAAAAGTATTTCAAAATCTTACCATTGAAAACTGTTAATGGGATATTTTGTGATAGTAAGCAGCCTGTGCAACCTACTGTAACATAAAAAAGGTAAACTAGCTTGCTTTAGAATAATTCTTTTTAGTTTATTATGAACCAGACTGAATAAAATTCTCCTTAACAGAATGTGTTAAAAATGCTGACAATAATGTTGTTCCATACCAGAAACCATGTTTTAAAGTTTTTTGGGTGGGAATTAACTTTCCTAGTGGATCTTTAGGCTGTGAAATAATTCAGCTTCTCCATTTGTATGTGGTTAAACAGTTACAACATATTTCTGGGCAAGAAGACACCTGTGAGCTACATCATTCCCAGATCTTCCCAGTGATGGGGCCTTCCACCTCCTTAGAGTGAGAGGACACTGGACTCCCAGTCGTAAGAGCCATTCAGTCATCACTGTCTTTGCCTACCTTTTAAACATCCATTCTGATGCTTTTGGCTAATTTACCAGCACCCTTTTATTCGTCATAGCACCCACCCCTTCTCCCTTCCTCACTTATTTTCTATACTGGCTCCTCACTCAACTCAGCATTTGCTTTCACCTTTCTTGTTCTTGCTAGCACCAGCTCTTACAAAATCTCTTTGTATCTCCCTGTTGCTCCTGACATGCCCTCAGGAAGAACTATTTATAACCACACTATGATGCCACCAACTTTATTTCACAGAATCACAGAACAGCTGAAGTTGGAAGGGACCGCCAGAGGTCATCTCATCCAACGTCCTTGCTCAAGGAGGGTCACCTGGAGCAGGTTGCCCAGGACCATGACCAGATGGCTTTTGAATATCTGCAGAGATGGAGACTACACAACTTCTTGGGGCAACCTGTGCCAGTGCTTGGTCACTCTCACAGTAAAAAAGTGTTTTCTGATATTCAGAATCTGTGTTTCTGTTTGTGTCCATTGTCTCTTCAATACCTCTCTTCACCTCTTTCACACGTCTTTCATATCTCTCTCTAAGTGTTCCTATGTATAGTAGTGACAGCAATGAAATCTCTGGTCCACGGAGACCCACTGCTTGTCATTCAGCTGCTTTCCCTAATGACTGCTTTCATTTTTTGTCCTTCATCTCATGCTGCAATTGTAAATTCCCAAGGGAAAAGACTCTTTTTTTTTTTTTTTTTTTTTTTTGTCTGCTTCTTCAGCACCTAACCAAAGGATCCTGGTCTATGCCTGAGGCTCTCTAACACATGTAAATACAAAGACCAACAAGAAATACTATCAATATTGTTCTTTCATTTAAAGCTCCTATAACCTTATTAGGGGATATATATTTGCTTTTTAGCAGATAGGTTTCATATGCACAGAACACAAAGGAAGAATTGTAACATTCTCCTACAAACAACCTAAATGTCTGTGGAAGACCCTGCAAATGTGTCTATCCATGGATAGAAATGGTATTTGATCCACTATCACTAATTTGAAAGTCCATTATTCTTATCAGGCGCATCACTATGGAACTCAGAAGGACTTAAAGAATTTATTCTATTTTATTTTATTTTATTTTTCATTGTAGATTTTTCTCCTGGAGTCCTGAATTCAGTGATAGAGTATGTAACAGAATTTGTGGGTGGACTAAGATCAAAGCAAGATTTTTGTCTTTGCATTCCTCTGATCTGCAGCATCCTTGAGGATGCTCTAAACTAGGTCAGATATCAACATGCTGTGGTCATGGCTAAATCTCATCCTATCTCTTCCTGGTGATGACTGAGGGAGCTAGGACTTACACTTAAATGAGTCTGGAAAGAGCAATCTAAATCCTGAAAAGCCACTCTGCAGATGTTGTGGCACCTGTCCTGCACCACTTTCAGTGTTATTACACTGAATATATTGTGTTTTCCTTCTGCTGGCATAGGTTTCTTCTACATCAGTAAGATTTTTTAATGCTTATTCTATATTCTTGGCTATTTCTTTCTGTATGCAGGACATAAAATAACTGTAGATGTAGGTCATCCACTGGGCTATTATATTTCATTCTCTACCAGCATATTTGACCTTGATTTCTGATTCTGTATCTCCATTACTTTTACTGGAAATACAAGGGGAGACTTCCATTGGTCAAAAAACCCTGTAGATCTATTTATTCTTTAATTCACACAAGGTAAAATACAGAATAATTATTTCTGAAAATAGTGTAAACCAAATACATGGATTTCCCTA
>NW_010514131.1:35878-43643 GCF_000687285.1 Phaethon lepturus
TTTGTTTATAATATCTGTTTATAATAACTGTATTGTTTTGGTTTGTTTTTAATCAGAAAATGCCTTGCTTTGCAAGACAAACACTTCTTTTAGTGCTTGGGTTTTGTTGGTCTTTTATCTTGTTTTAATTAGCTCACTTGGGAAGTAATGTAACTCTATTGCAGAAAAAGCAGTATCAGTAGCTGAATCCTCCTTTTCAATTAACCATACAAATCCAGGCCATCTTCCCACATTTATACTGCATTACTCCACACTTGGCACAACCTGCCTCTCTCCATGTCCTTCATTATTTTAAGGTCATCTTGAGAGGAAGCAGCCCATTCCCCTGTTTTGTGCCAGCAGGCAGCAAGATGCACACTTCTGTCCACCTGTCTGGAATCCACCACAGCAGCCATGACCAGGGCTGCACGCAGTACTACGAAGTCCTAGGATACCTTGCTAGTGAAACAGAGTTATCCAAGTGAGATTTCAAAGAAACATAACTCCTCTCAAGGCCATAAAAAGGATTTTTTTTTTCTTGCTGCAAAGCATTTTTTGCTGAAAGAGTAGGAATACAGAAACTACAATGCAGTCCTGGCTAGTATAGAGAAGTCTTACCCTGGTTTTATGGAACGTTGTGCAAACAAGCGAAGACTAAGGGTCAGTTTTGCTCCCAGGGAGCAAACTTCTCACTATAGGTGTGTCAGGAAGGTGGAAGAATAGACAGGCAACCAAGGAGAAATAGAGAAATGTTTCCTGGATACTCAAAATTAGGAAGACCAAAGATCAACTAGAGTTGAAATTGCTGAAGGACATCAAGGGCAACAGGAAAGGTTTCTATAGTGACAACAGCAACAAAAGGAAGACCAGGGAGAACGTGGGCCTTCTGCCTCGTGTAGTAGGTGACCAAGTGATGGAGAACATGGAAAAGGATAACTCGGTGAAGGACTCAATGTCTTCACTCCCTCAGCCTTTACTGACTAAGTCTGCTGCTCACTCCCAGGCCCTTTGGGTCTTTGCTTAGTAGCAAAAACTGGCAAAGATAGGTACTACCCATGGTACAGAAGGATCAAATTAGGTACTGATTAGGTCAGCTGGACATATGCAAGTCCATAGGACTGGATAGGATGCATCTGAAGGTGCTGGGAAGCTGGCTTGATGTTATTTTGGGACCATTGTCTATTATTTTTGAAAAGCTGTGGTGATTAAGGGAGCAAAGGCTAAAGAAGGCAGTTGTTAAAAGTACCTTCAAATAAGGCAAGAAGAAATTAGGAAATAATAATTTGATTCATAGGAAGATGTTAACAGGAAGGTATTATGGAAGCTTCAGTGTACAGTATACCTTGTCTTTAGAAAATAAAACTGCTTCAATATTTTTGGAAAATTCTGAGGTTGACAACATGTAAAGGCTTGTAGCAATGGGGATTTTCTTCATGTGTTTTAGGAAGAACTTCCCAAACACTTTTTGGACTGCAGTTTACGGTATTTAGCAGAGTGCTATTTGCTACAAGAAGGTGATGGTTTCTCACATGATGCTGAATAATACTACACAACTATGCATGTGTAGTATCCAAGAGGATATAAAATCCAGAGGAACTTCAAAGACCCATAATAACATGATAATTGCATGTAAACTGGATATGATATAACAAACATTGTCTTTCCAGTAATGTATTAAAAAATGGAGATCTATATAACAGAGCAATGTAGTTAAACATTTCTCCAGAGCAACGACACGTCATTATGATTTGTAATTTGAGATGTTAAATTCTTTAACATTTCTTGTAATAAGTACAGATAAATATGCCTTATCCGTGTCATAACCTGATAGCTCAGGTTGTACAGACTTTGACTGTTTTTTTCTAATTCAGTCTGCATTTAAACTAAAGCAGCACAGCGCATACTGCAGCCAAAGTTCAGTTAGAAACGTATCTGAAATGCGCACATTAACTGGTTGTGATCTGTTTTATAAAAAAACCCACAGTCAAAACCTAATGTGTCACATAGCATAAATAAATACTATACTGAAGTACACAATATTATACTACAGCCTTCAGTTAATCCCTCTGCTAGTGCAGGATTATTTCTACTAATAACTACTTTTAAACTTCCTAAGAGAGGAAACTTGGATCTCCACCTCTGGAGATGTGGAGATTTAAATCACATCAGTACGAGAAAATTTGTTCCCGGTATTAAAACCAAATGTTCATTTTTTCCAGATTTATCACATTAGCCCTGGTTACTTATTTGTCCAACTTTGAATTATCTTTATTCATCCATTGGGTTCACACTTTTTAAATTCTCTGAGCTTCTCAATCACTACTCAACAAAGCTCTATCTGATGAGTTCTCTGAATTTATTCCCTACAGCTCTCCTGTTAATTTGCATTACTTTTGTCTGGACACTTTAGTTTGTTAATACTTTTCTGGTAGTGACTGCACAGAATTGTAAAGAATAGGGATAAGCTCACACATGGTCAACCCAGCTCAGAAAAAAGCATGAAGGCAAAAGTCATTTCTTGATTTCTCTGCAGTCAAGATCCTCTTGGTGCTGATCTAGTTTTGATACAAAATAAAGTACATTGACAGTTGTTTCAGTGAGCCTGTTTGAGCAGAAAAGGTTTCTGGAGTGCATAGACCCATAAAATATGGGCTTTGTGGCACCTGCTCCTGCTCTGCATCCTGGAAACACAGATGAGCAAAGAAAAGTGGGGTTTTTTTAAAAAAAAATTTCCTTAGGAAAATTATGAGCTGATGTAATTTAAAGCAACCCTGAGCTGACAATAAATTGCTGCTTGTGGTAACCACAGAATCTCAACAGAATATAAATTAGATTAATTGAATGTCCATGCACACTTCTGCTGAGCTACACAGCACTAGCCAGCAGAATTACGGGTTTTACCAAGCCATGTGTGAGCATGGCTAGTCTCTGACCTTGTGCCTGACGTGACTGGTTGCAGGAAGCACTGCACATTGACTCAGGGAGAGCACTAGCCAACACCCTGGCATGGTCAGAAACACTACTCTGGCCACCCAGCACCCTCTACTTAGGCAGCAGAGCCGTCTGACAGGCCAGGCAGGGAGTTCAGTTTAGCAGTTGACTGCATCACAGCTCACTCAAGTGCATCCCAATCAAAGTCTACTCAACTCACGCACAGATCAAGTCTATCCAAAACCATCCTTGGTAAAACCATCTGCTGGCCAGGGGATATGAGCAGAAAGATGCTCCTGGAGACAGAAGCACTTACAATGGCTGTTAGTTTTCTTTAAGCTGAACCCTGTCAAAAGCCATGGGGAAGTCTGTGATCTCTTTGGTTTCTCTGGAAGTGCACAGGATGAAGGAGCAATCACATCTTTGCATGAGGATGCTGTCTGTTTAAAGGTAGAACGGTCCCACTCTTCTAATTTCACACATGAAACTATAGTCTCATATGCTTCTATTTCCTGGATGCCTGTGGGAGTGGGTTTGACCCATACTGACACAGGTGGCCCAGGTGCCACTTTTTCATGCTACATTATGACGAATGTCTGGTTTTCATTTTTTCTTATTGTTTGCTCCTTGAAGTAGACCAAAACTGACCACATCTTCATTATTTCTGAAAGGATATTTGCCTATTGATATGGCCTGCAGCCTCTGGTATCTGTAAGCTTTCCCCAGCCAGCAGCTTGGCTGAAGTATCACTAGTCTGCTATGGAGGATGGTGACCTGCTGCAAGACCCACATGGGTGAGGGAACCCTCTAACCATACATCTTGCTGCAGAAAAGGGAGAAGAACCCAAGTGGCTGGAGTGAGAGGACCACAGCAGGACTATGGACTACTGCCTTCACCTGACAGCCCTGGCAGGAGGAGGCAAGCAGCATCACTCCCAAAACAGTTAGTGTTTTGATGTCATGAGTGCTCCTGTCTGGATGCCAAGACAGAGGCCTGATTTCCTAAGATAGAAACAACCACACACCAGGAATACCAATTATGAAAATAATGAGCATTTATTCAGCCTCCAATTCAGAACAGAGAGGAAAGACTCTGTCGCACTAATCCTACATCTCACAAAGTTTAAAAAGGCACTGCAGAGGTTATGAAAGTCACACTTTGTATTGTAATAGTATAATTTTTAAAAGTAGCTGGTTTTCATACAAAAAGGAAATAATATTTATTCAGTTTTGATTCCTTCCTTATCACTTCCCTGAGAAAATGACAACATACTTAAATAAATTTAAAAAAAGAAGTAAATGTGACTTTTTTATGCCTTAAAATGCATTAACAAATGTCAACAGGGTTCCTTATACATGTTGATATATCTATCCAATGGCATTACATTTTTGAGTTTCTGAGCATTTACGTTTTTCAGGGATATGCTTCCCACTTTATTTTTTAAGAAAAAAAAATCATTAGTTTTTTGCATTCCATATTTAATGATGAGATTAAACTCCCTCCTCTGCCTCAAAGTTATGGGGGAAATATAGCAAAGCCCATAAAATCTTACTAATATAGAACAGGTACAAAAACTCAATCAGGTCATGAAGTCACTGATTGTATTTAAGATTTCTTCTCCCTTTTTTTGACCTAAATGTTAATAAATCCACATTTACGTGTTCTCTGAATACGGTGGTGAGAAATGGACATCATACTGATATGTGATCTACCACTTCAAGAGGCACTTTCTACTGGAATGTGATCTTTACTATAAAGTATCTCATTTCATTTGTCTGTGCCCTTGAAACTACTTTCTGCTGTTAAAAGACATGACTTTTGAAGGACTACTTCTATTTTTATCTATATACATCTACCCTCATGATCCCTTTGTTTTCCATTTTAAATCAGAATATTTCATTAACTACTGTGTGTAGGTCTTAAGAGGGTAGTATAGTATTTTATTGTCTTTATTTTGGTTTATTTCCTTTGTATTCCTCTGCTGTAGAGTGCTCGGGATATCCTGCTCATAAGGGAACACTGCATACAGTAAGTGGGGAGAATTTTGAATTCCCTGCAATTTTTTACATGGAAGAATGGAATAAAAACTACTGGAATCAAACACTACCTCTTTATAAAACCATTGTTAACACAATGTAGCAATTAAAAACTCCATTGCCTAAGTGGCACAGTCCTTAACTCATAGTTTAAATTTCCAGATAGTAAAATGAAATGTTAATTGAAAATGCATTAGCTGAACAGAAGGGTTTAGATCATTTAGAAGGTTTTAGGCTAAATTTGGTTTGAGAGATGGAATGAAAGCCTATGCAAAACTTAATTTATTCTTAGGTATGAGGATCCTCTGCAGGTGAATAGAATCAGAGCACCTCCCAGTGCTGCTTATATGCTGGTGTGTGGGGAGAGTCACCAGCAAGACCTCAGCTTCAACCCACGTTCACTTTCTCATGGGAGCTCATCATAATGGTGACACAACTGAAAACATGTAAGCTGACCTGTTAAAACTGTTCCTAAAATAACTGTAAGTTTTTTTGTCTTCAAACAAACAAGTAACACAGAACACTAAGGCTTTACCAATGGAGTGTAGTCACCCTTTTTTTAAAAGCCTTAGTAATTACAGAGTTCTGGAATAATAAGGACATTCCAGCTAACTTCCATTCCTTCTGGCAAATAATACTCCATCAGTAAAAAAAATGTATGTATGAAATTTTGTCTCCATTTAAGCCAGCTGGAATTTTACTACGGACTTCAGTGGGGCCAAGGGAAGTCCATGATCATGCAAGTCATTAAATAGCTTCAGCAAGCTTTGAATTTTAAACAGTGAATGAATTTGAGATAATTCCAAACAATCAAACAAATGATAAAAAGTGGACTTTTGACAAAATTAATGGCACAGTAACTAAAATGATTGCTTTTCATTGGGCAAAATTAAGGACTATTCTTACATTAATAATAAATAAGATATCTTTTATAAAACAAAATGTTATGGTGCTCTTCTGAGACAAAAATTTGGTAGAATAAAAGGGAGTTCTACTTAGTACATTATTCATAGGTGTACTGGTTGAATTCCCTTATTTTCATAATTTTGCCACATCATTAACAATTATGAAAAACCTGTTCTATGTCTGCATTCTTGTAGAGTTACACACTGTTAAAATCCCTCTTGCTTTTGCGTATTTGAAATGCATTTATGTCCTTATGGATTATCAACAAACACATTTCTTTTTCTTACAGTATTTATGCACTGAAAAATTCTTATATCTGGTACTGCTACTGCATATATTACTTTTAAAAGGTAATTCTACCCATTGCACATATTACTCTTACACTCTGACATTATTAATACTTTGTAATGATATCATAACCTTCAATAATGTGCCTTAACATATATGGGTTTTGGAAATAATATTTGAAGCTGTTACATTTCTATTTATGACCATTGGCATTCTTAACAAATATACAGTTCAAGTACATTTTCAGTCTACTGATATGCTGCACTGCCTAAGAAATTTTGCTGATCTAATAAGGAGGTGGGAACAGCCTTTGAAGTCAGTGATCCATGAAGTCTCCATACAAGTTTTGACATATCAGAGAGATGACAGTACACTGAGCCAACCCTGCTATTGGAGAAGTCGTAAAAGACAGCACACACATATACACACAGTTCGTCTGTTCATCACAGCTTTGTTATTCTGCATTTTATGATTTACACATATTGTGCCAATTCAAAGACCATATATGAGCTTCATTCCAGAAACTGGAAAAGGAATGTGGATTGTTTTGCTGGGGCACATCCTCCTGTGCTGCATGAGTCTGCGTAACGGAAGCAGGTGGCTTTCACTCTGCACAGGAACACTTTCTCCTCTGGTACAGAAATATGTTTATTTTACCTTACCCCAATATCTGTGTTGGAAACAAATTTTATCTCCAATGGAGTTATCGTTCTGGGCCAAATCAGACTTCCTTTAATCACTACAGTAAATTGGAATTCTGCTAAAAAGAAACAACGTGAAACCTTTAGGATTTGGCTGTGCTATTATACAAAGACCTCCAAATAAATGAGGTTGGTGTGCTTCAGGCAAACACTGCTTGCCCCAAACAGTAATGAATTGGTGGAAGACACTGAAATTTTATTACAAATTCAGAACTCAATGATAATCTCACTGAATTTAATACGACTTGGACTCACAATTTGACTGAGAGTGGAAGTGAGCCTTGTATTCTTCTTTCTCTCATTCTGCATTGAATAATGTCACCTAGATTGCCATGGAAGATTACCACAGGCACGCTGCAAAACCATGCAGCAACTGTTTATGTACCATTATGTATGTTTAAAATAATTCATATATATAAAATGGCTTGGTCTTTCCAGCAGTTTCTCAAAAAGCCATAAATAGAAAAGGTCAAAATAGTAATGGATTTGGTCCTACTGAAACTAGATATTTTCATATTTGCAAAACTGGTAAAAAAGATATTTGTAGAGTTTTTATCATGAATGTACTGCTGTTTTGCTATAGCACTGTGGAATACTACAGCCATTCACAGTTGTCACAAAAGTGGTAGACAAAGAAAGGTGTATTCAAAGTCTAAGTAGTAAAGAGGTCACAGAAGACGATCTTATTTTTAGTTGTGAAGATTTTATAACTTTAAAATCTATTTTAAAACTCAAAAAATAATGTGTTCTTCAAAAAAAAAGGAATTACAGAACTATACTTTTCTAAGAACATATACTGTTTTCACTTTTAGATTATATATTGTATAATATTATATAATATATAATATAATATATCATATAAATATGATATAATATATTGTATAAATATATGATATTTTTATATATTATATATTTTATTTATT
>NW_010514132.1:0-7249 GCF_000687285.1 Phaethon lepturus
TCCAACCTTAATGATTCTGTGATATATGCATGATCACAAATACTAAGAAAGCTTGATGGCTTTTTGCTCAGTCTTGTTTTGGTTAACTGTACAAACTGTTTTTTGTAGAATTGGGAAACTGAGCAAGATGCTCTATAATGAATCAAAGAAGTAGGCTGCAAAAATCTGACTAGCTTATACTCCTTGTCCTAGTTAAACAATGTGCAGCATGTTAAACCTGCCAAGAGCAGTTTGACATGTTTTTTAGGTAAAATATTTTGATAAAACCCTCTAATACACTGTTTGACTTCTGGAGCTTTTGAAGTAGGAAGTTCAAGTGCAGCCAGGTCTTTTTAGGTCTTGGAACTGCAGAAGAGTGGAGTGCAACTTTTAAAGTAGACTTTTTTTTTTTTTTTGAGTGCTACTTGACTATTTTAGCTTACCCTTGGCATGGTGCTTAGGCAGGACATTCCCACTCATGGTTTAGGAGCTGTGTATCTTCCTTTGCTCGAGATACTAAGCACTTGTGACTGTTTCTTGAAATCATGACTTTTGTCCATTATTTGGTAGGATTGATGAAGAAAACTGTGCTTACTACATCACTTGGGACACACGTGCAGCTTGTGCTGTGAAGCAGCAAGAGGTGGAGGTGGTGAATGGAACAGTTATTAATCCTGCAACTGGGAAAAACTTCTCTTTAGGAGATGTTTATTACAAGTAAGTTTAAAAAAACACACCCCCCTCCCCAAAACAACAAATCCCCAACAACAACCAAAAACCGCAACTCATTAGTCCTGTAGAACTGTACTGCAAGAAAAGAGAGCTTGATGTGAATGTTCTACGTTGCCTTAACAGTTCTTAGCTGTCAAGTGGAAATAGCACTGAATTCATCGTACCAATGACTGACTTAGTCCTGTGCAGCTCACAGCTGGGCTTAGGGCTTTGAGTGTGTCCAGGTGTACTCAAGGCTGGTCTAAAGTCCGCACATACTCACCTTTATGTTAGATCTCTTTACTGGGGGTTATTGCTCTCTTCCATAAGTGTGTAGATACTAGTTCAGTGCTAGAGAACTTGATTTTTTTTTTTTCCCACCTAGACTACCCCTTGACTTTTTACACAGCTCCTTTTTAAATCCGTGTGGAAGTAGGAACCCATGCTTCAGAAGCCTTAGAAGTGAGGAAGGACAGCTCTGAAGCTCTGAAGGAATGGTCAAGCATGACTGAGCTTAGGAGAGGGAAGAGAAGACCAGCAGTTACACTGACTGTACAATTTTGGTCCAGAATCTCTTATAAACTACTATATTTAACATGAATGCTGGTGTTATGGAAGGAAATCTGCCCATACTGGTGTTATGGGAAGAATAAACTCTGCTTGCAGGGCACAAACCATTAGTGTGCAGGATTGGAGTAACTGAGCAGAAGTGTTGTGAATAAATCTGCTGTGCAAATGTGGTGATAGCATTACAAGCATAGGGAAAAAACAAAAATCAGAGGCCTGGATGAAGGAGGAGAGGAAGTCAGGACAAAAGTAAAACTTGGTGTAATGTGAGGTTAAAGGCAAGTCATTTTGAGAAGGCTTAACCTTTGAGCAAGTGGCTAGAACAAAAAGCTATGAATCTTGGAGCATTCTCACTCTGACCAGCAGTGTGAAAGAATACAATTGTAAATAGTACTTAAGTAACACTTATGGTAGAACTAGTTACCGTTCTGGAGAAGACAGCTACAGAGCACACAATATGGTTCTTATGGTCAGTAGGCTAGCTTGTGTATGAGCTGCTGAATCATGCTTTTGTCTCCAGTTTATCTTAGTCCTTTGGAGGTATTTATGTATTCATACACCCATTGACAGCAATATAACTGGAAAAGTTTGCTTTTTGTGCTTTCTTAGAAAAATTTTATATTTATGCCAAATATAATCGTCATTTGTAATGTTCAGGGAGGAAGTCTCCATCCTGCATCTTTTCTGTTTGCTGAATCAGTCACTCTGGCTTGTTCTGGAATCAACCAATGGTAGCAGCTACCACTGTTGCCAGTCTTTTTTGTCTTGGGAATAACCTAAATCTCTGAGTTTAGACTTAAGGATAGAACTGCCCTCTGTTTCCTCAGGTTGTACACGGCTTCTGGTGACATACGGACAAATGGTGATAAATATGTGTATGAAATTCAACTTCCTGGTATAAGAAACTCAAGTTTCCCAGAATGCTCTGGAGCAAACATCTGCCAGGTTAAAACTAATGAACGTCGCTTTCGGAGAATTGGTTCTGCCAGAAAAGCTAAATATTATGTTGAGGGTAAGTACTTGCTCACTAGCCAGAATTGCTTGATACTCCATGTGAATTGCTGCATCAGAAAATGGTTCTTGTTTCACATCATCTGTGCTAATCTACTTCTGTAAAGGTATCCAGAGTCTGTCTAGCAGAGTTTAGGTTGGGTTTTTTCTTATTGTGTAAACTTAGTTGCAAATATGGCCTTAATAGGGTTTGGGCTTGACACTTATTGAAAGACTTTGGTAGAAACAACGTGAAATAGGAGACTTGGTCTCCTGTTTTCCACTGTGCTTGTGCTGCATAAGCAATGATCTCCTTTTATCTAGATACTCTTTCTTGTGAAGAGCTTAGCACACTTTTCCATAGGAACTGATAGGATCAGCTACGTAAAAGTGTAAGCTCATCTGCAAATACTGCAAAGTGTAAGCTGTTACTGCAGAACAAATACATAACTTTCCCGGGTCTACTGTTAATAGAGTGTTCTCAAGGAAGTAGTAAACTGTAATGTTTTCTTCTCATTGTAGATGATGACTTGGATGTCATATTTTCATCAGACTCCAGATGCGGTAAAGATAAATCAAAGTTTGTGTCTTCAACCATTTTCTTCCACTGCAGTCCACAAGTAAAGGAAGGCATCCCTGAATTCCTTCATGAGACAGCAGACTGCCAGTATTTATTTACCTGGTATACATCTGCTGTGTGTCCATTAATGTGAGTAGTTAACCATTTTCTGAAAGCAGCTCTTGTCAGCACTTCTCAGCTAAAGAGAATTTGTATTTGTTCATCACAGTGACTGTGGGGAAAAATAGAAAGCTAAAAAAGCAGTAGACTCATGGGTAGATGGAATTGGTATGTAATGTTTGGCACATAACGACTGAATAGAAGTTTGCCAAACTGATCTGGACCTAAAGCTGCTTGTTTGCATGGGAAATGGAGAGGTGTGCTGCAGTTAATATTGTTGCTCTCACTAAGTGAAACCCACTGTAGCTAACAGAACATGCTGTTTCATGTTACTGAGAGGAGTAACCAGTCTTTGGGTAAGGTTTTTTGTCCTCTTTGCCTTACTGTCTGGAAAACTTTAAAGCCGTGGCAAAGACTGGCCTTCCCTTCTATCTGCCTACTTCAGCTGGAATGGAAATCATTACAAGTCTTAGAAAAACAATGAGGTATTTCTGCAGTTAATTATGATCAGTTAATCTACAGATCCAAAAATGGAGTAATGAGGTCACAGTGTTAAAAGCAGGGTAATGGTATCGTAAGTGCCTTTCACAGAATCATTAAGGTTGGAAAAGACCTTTATGATAGTCAAGTCCAACCTACTGTCATTCTTAACATGTAGGCAGCCTCACTGTGAAGAATGGATTGACTTCTAGGACTGTTCACTTTCTGGCTGCTAGCTTGAAAACACAGGGAAACTCTGTATTCTGGTTTAAACAGGCAATTAGCTATTGAGGTCTACTGGAAGGTAAATAATTGCTGTAGATTTTGCAGCTTGTTCAGGTGCAGGTTTGGTTCTAAGATAGCAGCTTTGTGTGGATAGTTGCTGCTGTGTAAGCTCTAGAGTGCCTAATCATGCACGTCAGTCTTGACTGTAATCAGTTTTACGCACCATTGGAAGGCATACCAGGAGGTAGGCACAGTACATACATTTCCCTCCTCCCCTCCCCCTGCCCCGCCCCCAATTAATTTCTACTTGGAACAAAACCCCCTGAATTAAATTCTTTATAGCTGTTAAGTAGGACTGACAGGATGGTGTGACATGTTTAATTTCTTTGAATCTGTGGCTTCTAATCCAGTTTGATGCAACTGGTCAATAGATCTTACTCGTCCTTTTCTTCACAATTTATCTTATTAGATCAACCAATGACCCAGGAAGCAGTGAGCACGAGACTGATCAGGAGGCCCAAGTACACAAAGGCCTTTCAAGGAGAAGTCAGGCTGTTGGTGCTGTGCTAAGTGTCCTCCTGGTTGTTCTCACTGCATGCCTAATAATCTTGCTCTTCTACAAAAAAGAGAGGAGGTAAGAAATGATTGAGAGGCTTTAGAATTTGCTTTGGTAGGACCTGGTTTCCTCAGCGAAAGGGAAGTAGTGAACTTTAGAGATTTAAGTTCTGTTTTCTGATTTGCAGCATCAGCTGTCAAACCACTGGTTTTTTTTAATTCCCTATTACTGTCTGAAGGTTCATGTAAAAAGGGCTGAATTGGGCTAGTCTCTATAGTGGACAACTCCTAAATAAGGAGGATAAAACAATGTGACAATATTGTTCATGTTTGATATCCCTCTCCTCTTACGGTGTCAAACTGGAACCATACAACAGCAGCAAGGAACAAGTGCAAGTCCTGCTGATTCTCTGCTTTCCAGACAAGTGTGTTGTTTTTTTGTGTGGTTTTTTTTTCCCCCCCTTAGATACAAAGGTCAGAGGTGTTTCAGAACAGTCACCCTGAAGCTGTGGTAAAGGGGAAGATGTACATCACCGTGGACTGAATTATGTTAATTAGGGTGGTTTAGGGGCAAGTGTCATGATGCAATAGCTTGCAGCTTGGTTGGTAAAATGCTTTATGTTGATGGTAAAAGTACAGTGAAGAAAAGTGAGGGCTAATAAGGGGGATATGGTCTCCCTAATGCAGTATTCTTTCTCTTCTTTAGGGAAATCGTAATAAACAAGATAACGAACTGCTGCAGAAGAACATCTGGTGTTTCCTACAAATACACAAAGGTAACACAGTGGCAAAATTGAAGGTTTTATTTCTTGTCAAGTTTTCCTAATATGAAGCTTTTATTAATAAATACATAAACCCCCTTAATTCCTAGTTCCTTCAGTACATGGAAACCATACTATGTGGCTTTAGGAAAGCCACGTAGCTGAGATGTATCTACATTTATATTGTGAAATGGGAAAGGAAGATAGAGTTGAGGAAATGAAGAGCAGTCCATAAGTAGCCAAATAACACAAATGTACAGGAAGAGAAAGAAGTCTGTTTCAGACATAGTGAAAAGCAATAGTAACAGCATGCTGTTGCAGTATTACTGTCTTATAACTAAGTTAAACCCAAGGCCATGTGTGGTGTGGGGTTTGACAACTGGGGAGATCAGCATGTGGCAGAGTCTGGAGTGGTATATACAGTCTCCTCTTGCAATTCTTTTTTTTTCCCCTTGCAGATAAACACTGAAGAAGAAGCTAATGAGAATGAAACAGAGTGGCTTATGGAGGAAATCGCAGCACCAAATCAAAGAACAGCGAAAGGAGGGCAGGAGAATGGTCACATTACTACCAAGTCTGTTACATCTGAAGCCTTTACCTCTCTCCATGTGGATGACCTGGACAGTGAGGATGAAGTGTTAACCATTCCAGATGTAAAGATTCAGACAGGAAGAGGACTAGACAAGATTAAGCACCCACAAAAGAAGCCACCTAGTCTTGGAAGTGATGACAAAGCTTGTTTGCTGAATGGAAAGGAAAGGAAAGCAAAAGCAAAGCCAGGCCAGCAGCAGGCACAGAACTCTACAAATACAGTATCGTTTCATGATGATAGTGATGAGGACTTGTTGAATGTTTAATAACCCCTCTTGTGCCTAATCAAATATATAGAGAGAGATTATATATAATGGGACAACATTTCCAACCAAATACGAGGACTTCAGCCTGAAAGATTTTTCTGAATTTTGCCTTTAACAAGAAACCATTGAAAAGGGAAGAAGAGAAAGATTTCTTGGTTGTTTACAATGATCTGTTCCGTAATGACTGGATTTCTACCATCCAGTTGGCTGAGTTATGTTGACTCTCTCTAGCCAGGACACTTTTTTTATTTTTAAGCCTCAGCATAGATGTTAAATGCTTGCTTAAAAAAGAGAAACCTTTGAAAGGAAAGGATTAAGGCTCAGTGAAGCCCCTGGCTCCTGAGACTCAAGTTATCTGACTACTAGCATTTTAAAACTCCTTGTATTTATTGACCCTCACTACTCAGGTTTGCTTAACAGCAACATGTTCTTCCTGCCGGCAGGGTATTATTCTATGGGTTCACCCATCGTAAGACAAGGAAAAATATAACTTTTGTGTGTTGGGATGATTTGATGTAAATTTTGGAACTGGTCTAATTTATCCTGTAAGTTTGAATATCCATTCTAATTTAAACAGATCATTGGTTCAGAGGTATTGACTGAAAGGTACAACTCTGTATAGCTTTAGCCTGAGATGGTTGCTGTTCTTTGCATGATATTTTTTTGGTACTGGTTATATGACTGACTTTATCAGTATTTGCCTAAGCAGCTGACGAGCACCCAAAGATTTTTTTTTTTTTTTCCTAGATTATGGCTGGACTAGGCCGACTGCACAAAGAACCAGAGTTTTCAAGGACACAGAGGCAGAATTCCTATAATACAATCTGCACTGCCCAGTTTGTCATCACCAAGAAAAGCCCAACAACTAGAGGAGCCCTAGTAGGCACAATACCTCTCTCTGGTATTAATTACACAAAAAAAAAAATTTGGGCCAGTGTTTTCTGATAGCCCAAGTTCTAGCCCTTATGCTACAGTCCTGGCCATGGTCATTGATTTGGAATGTTGCTGGCAATGAATGCAAGTCAAATTTCCTCTAGCAGTCTTGCTCTTCTACAAGTGTTTCCTAAATTAAATTATGGGCCATGATAGAGTTTCAAAGCATTGTACATGTATTGGTCAGAAGTTTTTGAAACTCTTCATTGTTCCTTTTGGCTGGCTTACTCAGTTTCAACAATGGTTTCTTTTTATAAAAGCTCCATTTTGAATCAAAATAGTGTAATATAAAGTATTCAGCAATTTCAATAAAAGATACAAAGTGGGTATTCCAAATCCCACATCTCAAGTCTGGAATCTTTCTTACACTAGTCTATAATGCCACTCGTCAGCCTGGTGCTACCCTTTTTTGCTGTGATAGCTAATATCTTAATTGCATCTGTACTGGGTTTGCGTGGCAAGGTTTTGGTAGTGGGGGAGTATACAGGGGTGGCTTCTGTGAGAAGCTGCTA
>NW_010514132.1:7302-9426 GCF_000687285.1 Phaethon lepturus
CGCCGCCCACGCCGCCACAAGGCCGCCCCTGCCACTGGCCAAGGCCGAGCCCATCAGTGATGGTGGTAGCGCCTGTGGGATAACATATTTGAGAAGGGGGGGAAAAAAAACGGGACAGCAATTGCAGTTGGAGAGAGGGTTGAGAATATGTGAGAGGAACTGCTCTGCAGCCACCCAGGTCAGTGCAGAAGGAGGGGTAGGAGGTGCTCCAGGAGTCGGAGCAGAGATGTCCCTGAAACCTGTGCTGAAGACCATGGTGAGGCCGGCTGGGCCTCTGAAGCCCATGGAGCTCCATGCTGGAACAGATCTCCACCTGCAGCCCAGGGAGGACCGCATGCCAGAGCAGGTGGATACCCAAAGGAGGCTGTGACCCCGTGGGAAGCCCAGGCTGGAGCAGATTTGCTGGCGGGACTTATCACCCCGCGGGGGACCCAGGCTGGAGCCATCTGTTCCTGAAGGACAGCACGCTGTGGCAGGGACGTTTGTGAAGAACTGCAGCGTGTGGTAAGAACTCACGTTGGAGAAGTTCATGGAGGACTGTCTTCTGTGGGAGAGACCCCATGCTGGAGCAGGGGCAGGGTGTGAAGAGTCCTCTCCCTGAGGGGGAAGAAGCTGCAGAGACAACGTGTGAAGAACTGACCACAACCCCCATTCCCCATCCCCCTGTGCCGCTCGGGGGGAGGAGGGAGAGAAAAATCAGGCATGAAGTTGAGCCCGGGAAGAAGGGGGGGGCAGGGGGAAGGTGTTTTAAGATTTGGGTTTAGTTCTCATTATCCTACTCTGATTTTATTGGTAATAAATTAAACTAATTTCCCTGCATCAAGGCTGTTTTGACCGTGACAGTAATTGCCAAGTGATCTCTCCCTGCCCTTGTCTCAACCCACAAGTATTTTGTGATATTTTCTCTCCCCTGTCCGGCTGAGGAGGGGAGTGGTGGGTGCCTGGTGTCCAACCAGGGTCAGCCCACCACAGCAGCACTCGTGTTTGATGACAAAGATCAGAACATATAGGTAAGCCCCAGTGACGTATTCTTTCTGTTATAAGATTTGAGTTTTCTTCCTCTTGTATTGTTACCAGTGAAGCTGTAACTGACCACAACCCCCATTCCCCGTCCCCCTGTGCCGCTCGGGGGGAGGAGGGAGAGAAAAATCAGGCATGAAGTTGAGCCCGGGAAGAAGGGGGGGGCAGGGGGAAGGTGTTTTAAGATTTGGGTTTAGTTCTCATTATCCTACTCTGATTTTATTGGTAATAAATTAAACTAATTTCCCTGCATCAAGGCTGTTTTGACCGTGACAGTAATTGCCAAGTGATCTCTCCCTGCCCTTGTCTCAACCCACAAGTATTTTGTGATATTTTCTCTCCCCTGTCCGGCTGAGGAGGGGAGTGGTGGGTGCCTGGTGTCCAACCAGGGTCAGCCCACCACAGCAGCACTCGTGTTTGATGACAAAGATCAGAACATATAGGTAAGCCCCAGTGACGTATTCTTTCTGTTATAAGATTTGAGTTTTCTTCCTCTTGTATTGTTACCAGTGAAGCTGTAAATCAGTTCGGCTAAAGCTGCGTCTTGTCATACTTAAAAGTGGCATTTTTCATACTTAGCATTAGGTTAATTTTGGGGGAGTGAGAGGCTTGACTGTATTTTTAATACTGTCAGTTACCATTGCAACAGTTCTCTCAGTGGGTGTTGAAGAATGGTGCTTTCCTTCCCCAAGTCTTCAAGGCTGGCATCTTGGAGTTGGTTGATCAATGAACTGCTGCATGAAATGATTTCCCGGGTATTAAGGCGTAGCACCGCATCATCTCTTCACTGTGACTCTGCATAACGAGGCTTGAGTAGAACAGAGGTACTCTGCCTGGGGGGGCTTCTCTGAGCAATATCAATGATGTATTTCGAATACGCAGCTGACAGCCAGTGAGTGACTTCAGTGCCTAGTCTTGGAAATGTTGCCCGCTTTTTATCTAGGTGTTTGTAGGTAGGCTGGCTGCGTCTTCTCCTGTTCAGAGCTGGGTGCACGGCTTGCTCCGCCAGCGTATTTTTCCAGTAGAACGCCCTGCTTAACCATGGGGAGGGAGGCGTTGCGAGAGTCGTGGGGACCAGATGAGTATGTGCAAATGGCTGGGCCG
>NW_010514132.1:9448-9770 GCF_000687285.1 Phaethon lepturus
GGGAGCGGAAACCCTGCCAGTCAACAGCACGACGCCGGGGGAAGTGGGCCTCTGCACCACCTCTACTGGGCCACCCAACGCCTTCCTGGACTGCAGAGAGGGGAATTTCCGACAGAAATCAGGAAAAAAGGCCCTGTCTGGATCTAACTTTTTTAGTCCACGTGGAACTTTACGCCCACCATTACCAGCTGGTTAAACAAAACCGCTGGGAAAGAGGCGGTGCGAGGTTTTGGGGGTGTGTTTCTCAGGTACAGCCTAATGGCTTTAAACCTCGCCCACTTCCCGGGCAGGCTTTGATTTCGGTTGCCTTGGCCTCATCCGA
>NW_010514133.1:0-14226 GCF_000687285.1 Phaethon lepturus
ATGTTCTCACTCCTCTCCCCACCTGCAGTTGTTTTTTTCCCCTTCTAAACTCTGTTCTCCCAGAGGCGCTACCATCACTGCTGATGGGCTCGGCCTTGGCCAGTGGCTGGTCCGTCTTGGAGCTGGATGGCTTTGGCTCTGTCAGACACGGGAATCTTCTAGCAGCTTCTCACAGAAGCCACCCCTGCAGACCCCCTACTACCAAAATGTTGCCGCACAAACCCAGTGAGCAATTAGATGCATATCTCAGTTTGTCCTGTATTCCAGTCTGTCCAGTGTTGTGCTTGGGAGTGTTCGTTAGCGCAGTGTGGATAACGGGATTGCCAGTTCTGAGAGGCAAGCGCTTCCAGGAGGTATGGCGGACGCCCTCTGTGCTCCGACGCGAAGAGGTTGCTCAACAGTCTGTGAAATCAGACTCTTGGACAAGCTTCCAAGCTGTCCAAGCGTATTGATTCTGGCACCCGCTTTCATGAGCAGGTGCTCAGGTTTATGTGTCCAGATGAAGTTACCTCTTAACATCTTAATTATATGCCAGACTTTGTCTTTATCTGTTGTGCAAGTAGCACTGGGTGTCGTTAGGAAAAGCAATGGAGAATGGAAGTATGCCCCCAAAATTGCAAGAAAATGAAAAACAAAAACCAAGTGCTTGTTCCAAAACCACATATATAGATAGCAATTTTCTTAATCTGTGGTAACAATAACATTTGCATAACATTACCTACTGATTGGAACCAGAATTGCTCAAGTGTGGCAAGCCCACCAGCAAATGAGAGCATCCTTCACAGCTCATCTCAGGTGCAAGAGAATTTCGCTTCCCCATCCTCTTGTGGTGGTGGAGCGAGGTTTAAGTGTGTCAGTGAGAAACGCTGCGGGCTTCCCAGTCCTAACTGGGACTCTCTTAAGGGTGTATCGGCAGTGTGGATTTCATTCTGTATGAACTAAATTAAAAATCAAGGGTGGCATTTGAAAGTCATACTGAGTAGTCCAGCCTTTACATGCAGGATGAGATTTTACAGGGCAAGTTTGGCTGCTTTATTAACGCCCATCTGTCATCCTGCGCCTTGCGGGACAAAAAGCATGTAATAATATTCGCTATACTGTTACAAAGGCTGTTGTAACACCTTTCCAGCAAGAATTTGACACGGCTGGTAAGTAAGACTGCCTAGATGATATCCTGGGAAAATCAGTGAGGACAGGACCTTCTTGGGTTGAGTGATTTGTTATCCAGGTAGGAGGGGTTAGGCTGTGGTTATTGAGGTTTCCCAGAGCATTCTGCTGAAAATTTTGTGGTCAGTATCTCTCTCCTTGGAGATAGGCTGAACTTATGACAACTAATTTGTTTTATGAGCCTGTGATTTGTCTGCACTTTGGCCAATATTCACTGTTCAGCTGGAAACTTCTTCCTGTGGTAGGTACCCATTCGAAATGCAGTAATTTGTGGTGGCAGGAGGGTAGCGGTAGAAGAGGACCAAAAAAGGTGCTGGTGCCACTTGGGCACTGTGACAGCTAAGTCTAATACCCATTCCCCAGGTTAACCTGCCTGACAAAACTCAGGACTCACTGATTACTTCCTACGACTTCCCACAAGTCGCAGCGAAGGAACTGCCCTGTGCTTTCTCTGTGGATTTCCGATGATGTTGAGTTCTTCCAGTTCCTTTGCCCAAGCCTTTTTTAAAGTAAATCCCATTGCAGTTGTTTTGGAGATTAAATGCACATATTGTGTTGATTCTTTTTTCACTCCCTTGATGTAATTTGTTTATGGTCCCCTTAGATATTGCTAGGGATGGGGGGTAGGGGGGAAGGCAAGCTGAGGTACCCATTTGTTTTTGTATTTCCTCTCTGTTCCTCCAGCTTTATGATGTTCAAACCCCGCTGTTTTCACCTTCACATAGAAATGCACCTTCAAGGACAATTTTACCCTCTGGTTGGTCTCCAGGTAACCTAAATTTTTCATTCCCTTATTATTAAACCTAAGCTTGTAACTGAAACTGAACTCTCATCCCTTTTCAAATTAACCCCTTGGTGCAAAATGTCAAGGATTTTCCAACGCTATCAAATGGAAGTCACTGAAGCTGGGAACCTATTGACACCAAGGGGTTAACCCATTAGCCAGTATTTAATGTCCTCAGCTTTAATCTACAGAATCACAGCTAGCGCTGTGACTTACTAACCCCACCACAAAAATGTCCAAGAATGCGTGTTATTAGGTCTTTTATTTGGGGATAGACTTGGGAGAAAACCAAACAACTTCACAGCTGTAAAGAAAAACGAATAAAGGGCCTGGGAGTGGAAACAGCAGTAATTAGAGAGAGATGCATCCCATGTTAACGGGCCTTGGGGCAAAATAAATTTAATTGTAAAAAAATTCCTCCAGGTTTCTAATCTCAGTGCAGCTGTGGTGGGATGGTGCGTGTGGTACCCATGGCCCCACGGGGGCTGGAGCAGGCTGGGCAGACTGGTCTGGAGTAGCTGCCTGTGGGAGGGCTGTTGGGTTTGGCTGAGCTGTCCTGCGAATCTCCCAGCTCCGGGCACCTTTCGCCTCACATCGGCCAGTCGAGCTGCGTGACCGCGCGTACGTGGGACCGCCGGGACGAGCGCAGGCGCTGCTCTCTGTAGGGGCACGTGGGCGCTCCAGAGGGCCATGCCAGGACACGAGAGCAGAGGAGGGCTCCAAGGCATCCCCGTGCCCCTGCTCCCAGTGCTGGAGCTGTCAACAGATGGTTTGCGTGTTTCAGAAATTAAAGCCAGGATTTCTCCAGATGCGCGGGGTACCCCAGAGAGCCCCTTCTTGCCAGCTATTAGCTCAAGTAATGCAAATAGGCCAGGGCACAAAAAACCCAAGCTTTTCTATCTGACTCCATCACCAAATGCTTCTTCCCCGCAGTGCATGGGGTGGGAGCAAGAGCCATGGCCAGACGGCAGGGAGGACCCCGAGGGTGCCGGCATCCCTAGGATGAGTGCTGCCCTCCCCTGCTCCCAGCTCGGCACTGGGATTTGGCTCGTTCCTCGCGCTGCTTGAGTACGGACTGGGTACGGAGCATTGCTTTCTGGCCAGGGAAATCACACATGAGTTTAAAAATCAAAATGTGAATGCAAATGTAACAGGGGAGGGTAGAGAATGTGGGAGTGAGTTTGGATCTGCAGAGGATGGTAAATCTTCGGGCATTCAGGTTTTTGGAGGAGCGGGCTCAAAAGAGATTTACATGTATTGTTTCTTCCTTGGTGAAACAATGATTACAAGTAATTCTAAGGTCCATAAGGCTGGAGACTGGCAGTCTTGCCTTATGTTATTCAAAATACGCTGCTTTCCTCTTACCGTTGCCTGGTTTTTCTTCTACAGAAATGTCTTGACAAGATATTGCAGCAATTTTCCCGACAGATCTGATAGTCCATCTCTACTGCGGAGGCTTTAGAACGTATTTGCTCAAGGAGAGAGCCTTCCCAGTACCACGAATTCTGTGAAAGTACTAAATTAGGATATTAGTTATTAAATTCAACTACACAAATTACCATTTATATCATTATAAATCTGTCTCTACTGAGCGACCATTTTTATGGTGATGATCCCTGTATTTACATAAAAATTGCAGTATACAAGGTAAACTATGTATTCCAACCTGCAATTTTTGCCAAGGATTTACACATGCAGAATAAATTATTTTCTTCTTCTTAAGCAGTGGTAGTCATAAGTAATGTGCAGGAGCATTCATAACCGTGGTCTCACATGAAAGCTACGGTTTTTCCCTCCATAACCTGCTGTAATTACAGCGTACATCAATTCCACCATAGGTAGATACACCAGGTTTTCCCCCCCCCCCTTTTCCTCGTACAATTTTAATGACCATCCCTGCTTCGAATACAACATTTTAAATTAAAAAATTAAAAATTTAGAAGTAGATTGTTTCCCTGACAACAGCGACGGCAACATTTAATTCCCCCCTGTGTCATTTGTAAATACATACAGTTGCTGATACTAGTGAGATAATGTGCCTGAGGCTAATTGCGCCGTTACAAATATTTTGAGCCTGAGCTTGATAATGCAGGTCGTGGTACTTAAATATGTATGAACTGAACTAATTTAACCTTCTTGCTGCTTACCAGCCTATTGACAAAACCCTTTGTAATGAGGCTACATGGACATGATGAAGCGGCTGAGTTATGCTGGGTTGGGTGCTGTGGGCTTTGGGTTTTATGGGCTCCTGGTGGCAGCCCAGGGGAAGAGGCTTGTGTGGGATCATGGAGGGTGCGGAGCAGATGCTGCTGGCTTCCTTCAGCTCCGTGGATGTCGTCATCTGGGGGTTTGGGGTGAGTTGTACTTGTGAGATGCCCCAAACCTTTCAGCCCATATGGTATGTTTTTTCTCTTTAAGAGAGCTTTGCCTTAGTAAGCCCTGCCTAAATATGGCAGGCTTGGCCCTTTTCCATTTATTAGCTACTCTCCAGGACTGGTCCCAGGAGAGGATGAGCTGTGTGTCTGGATGGGTTTTGCTCAGAACCATGAGCGTGAGCACCCCGTGCTTGAGTTCGTGGCTCTGCAGAGCAGCCGTGCAGTTGTGTCGTGCTCAGCTCCTGATGGTGAGGCTGGCCTGGATGTGACCAGAGGCAGGGTTCCCGCAGGGTGTCTGACAAAGGCCAGCCGTGCTTTTGGCACTGCAACTTAATGAGTCATTAAGATAGAAAAAGATGAGGAGAGAAAATGCCAAGCTGTTTGGTCTAATCCCCATGTCTTGCCCTGTGGCTATATGAGAAATCATTTAAGTTTACAAGCTCCCTGTTTGCAACACATTCTACCTGCCGTGAACGCAGCACTCTGTTTTGTCCTACCAAGCTCAGCTCTAGTGGAAAAAGTCCTTTTAAACCCCTCTGTGAGCATTGCTTTTAGGCTCAAGACTGCTGGTTTAGCCTGTAAAGAGCTTTGGCGAGGCTCAGCAGCGCCGTGCCTCTCAAACCAGAGTGCAGCTGGAGGCAAGGAAAGCAGATTCTTTGTCTCTGTGCCTCTGATTTTTGGGTTGAACCTCGCTGGGAAGGGGAGTATCTCCTGCAGGGCTTTGGCTCGGTGCGCTCCCTCGGGCAGATGAACTCTTGCAACATCGCTGCAGTGTCGAGTTTGGGTATGGATAGAGTGAAATGTTTCTCTTAGATTTCTTACCTCCACTTGTCACGTTCTTTCGTAGCTAATTAAGCAGGTGCTGAACCAAGTAAAAATTTACCGATGGTGCAGCTAGTGCTAACCCCAACTCCAGCATTAGGAAACCTCAGAGACCAAATTGTGGTTGCCTCCCTCTTGGAGTGGCACCGGCTCATCCTCCCTAAGGTTTATGTGTCTCAGCTGAAGGCTGCAACCAGCTCGGCATAGACGAATTTGCTTGGACATCTTGGTAGCTGGACAGGTTTGCTGTCCTTGTTGCATCAGCAAAATCTCCAGCAGGACTTTTGAGGCTGGTTCAGATCCTCAGCCTGCGGCTGCTGCTGGGGCTCAGTTGAAGTCAGCGGTGCTGTGATGTTTTATAGCGTCGGAGGCGCTCGCTGTGTGCTGTGGGGAAATACAATCCTGAAAGCGGTGTATTTTAGGGGATGCAATTTCAGCAGAGCACAGCGTTGCTCCTGCAGGGCTCTTAGCTGGGAAATGGGCTGCCACAAGTCACCTAATATAACTCGGGGCAACATGCCATGATGTACCATGATGCAGCGGAGGAAGAACAGACATAAAGGGAGAAGTAGTAATGAGAGAGAAAAGGCTTGGAAACCAGACCATCATGGTTCGGGTCACACTAAAAGGATTATTTGGTTGTGAATAATGGGGTCAGCAGTTCTGTATCTAACTGGAAGAACCATGTGCTGTCCCATTACAGCAAGCTCTACTTAAAGCTTGTTGGATTTAATGTGTTGAAATAATGTTACACATAGCCAGCCTTGGTCCATGCCATTAATTAATGTGAGTGCAATTAATCCGAGTGGAGATGACACCTTTTGTCAGCGACAGGTAATCCTTTCTAGCGAAGGTAAAGCTGAGCAAGCAGTTGAAAGGCAAATCATTAGCAATGCTCCTCTGCGATCGCAAAGTTTATCTTCACACCTTGTTACTTCTCAAGATGGATGAGCTAAACGCAGAGAATAACAAAACAAGAAGAAGCCCTTCATGAGCTTCCGAAGCCATTCTTGCTGGGTAAACGGAAAGCTTTCCTTTGTATATCTTGATATTTCTTAGATGAGACGCTTTGATGGTCCCTAAGGGGTTTAGCTCATCTCTCAACAAATGTGGAAATTAAAGGAAGTATGCAATTTGTAAGACAATCGTACGGGTTGAACAAAGATTGGCTGCAAGTGATTTAGCACTTTATTCATGTTTATACCCATTACTTCTTTGCTGGAGTTTCTGTCAGAAATATGGCCCCCATTTGGGTACCACGCAGGACGTGGTGCTAGACTGCTTTCCGTGGCCTGGCCAACCAGCGCTGCCTGCGACTGTCTGGGGACCTCTGCAGAAATGTCAATTAGCAATAAAAGTTCTGCAAACAAGCATTATGCCATCTCCTTATACCTCCCCTGCTGCTGCTCACAGTCACACAGCAACCTCCAGAGCTAAAAAATGGATGTCGTAGGCTTCTGTGGCTGCTCCACGGCTCTAAGTTCAGTGTGGCGTTTTCCTGGACACGCTCTCACATGGAATTTGGGATGTCGAATTGAAAAGAGAGAATTTAGCCATAGGTATCCTTTCTCAAGGGACGCTGTTCAGATTGTAGCGTCTGTAGCTTGCATCTAATTCCTCTTGGGCTAAGTATCTTTGCTTTTGGTTCCTGTCTGTACTTTTCTCTCGGGTGGCAGATACATTTCTGCAGATGACTCGGGAATCTCTTAGCACCTGGATGTCATCCACACAGCTCAGAGGGGCTCAGCAGGCATTATTTACTATTTCTGTCTTCAGGGTTTTTTTTTTTTTTCTTTACTGCCATCCCCTTGATTTAAAAAAGGAAAAGACCATATGTCTGAGCAATGTCTGTGTTTTCTCTGGTGTAATTATCTATTCCAGGTGCCGCATAGATTGCCCTGTCAGGGGCTGTGTGACTCAGGGAGGTTTTCCCAAGTGGAAATCCCTTCCCTGACTGCCCCGAGGGGAATGAGCTCTGGATTTGCGCTACCTGTGTGGGGCGGAAGGAGAATACCAGAAGCCTTCCCAGCACTGCCCTCATGCAGGCGCAGAGCTGGGTGCGCGATACACCTGGAAAAAGGACGCAACAGCAATGACCACGCTGGTGTCAGCCTTGCGAGGGAGATAAGAGTTAACAGAGCGGTTAAATGGGGGACCGGAGAGCGTGCCCGTTGCTGCCCTGCAGCACCGCCTCAACAAGCACGTCTTGGTGTCGAGGGACAGCAGAAGGGCTTGGGCTGAACCTTTCTTCCATTAGGCACGTGCTGAGGTACCAGATGTCGTGATACTTCCCGCCTAGCACCCACGAGGCTGAGATGAGTCTTTAGATGCCTTTTTCCTTCCCGAACACGATACATCTCCTAACCTAGGGCTACATATCTGATGCATGTCATCCATCTGGCATCGAGTTCGTCAGGCAGCGCAGCATTTTGGCTGCAAGCTGGCATGGGCTTTTTTGAGCACCGTCAGCAGTCAGGTGCTGTGCAGATCTGGTATATAGCGTTCCTTTGCATGGAGATGCTCCCTCCTGCTAGTGTGCTCCAGAGGTGAAGGGTGCTGTGGGCACACCCATGCATTTTACTTGGCTTAACTCATTTGTTCTTTTAATTGTTCATTATCCACTTGGGAGCAACTTCAAAGTGCTGTTTCTCAGCACGACACATTTACCGCTATCACTCAAATATGCCCGAGGCCAGTTTCCTGCAGGACTTTTTTTTTTTTTTTTTAAAAAAGTATAGTATTTCAAAGTTACTTTGTGATTAGACCAGGATTACTAGCAGTTGAATCTGTCACAATCCAAATGTGTTTGAACGCGTATTTTTCCTAAGCCTGGGTACAAGCATAAAGGGCTCAGCTGCAAAAGGTCTCTAGGTGCTCCAGTGCTCCACATAAAAGAATAATAGTAATGGATGTTTTCATTAATAAAAGTGCAGACCATTGCTTACGCATTCCTAATCCCGGAGTAATTAAATGGCTGGAGAGAAAGATGATTCATACCAACACTCGCTCTGCTCAAAGACTTCCTTTTCTGTATGCTTGAGTATACAGAAGGGATGTATTTCCTTTGTTATATCTTGTAAATAACTCATTATGTTATTGTTAAAAAGCTGCTTTCTGGGGAGAAAAACAAATTGCTGTATTTGGTTGTCATGGTGTACCACACAAACCAAAGGCTGGCTCGTGAGCATTCAAAGGGAATGGTGGGAGATCTTGCAGAAGAGCACTTCTAGAAGAAGCAGTCTAAGGCGAGAGCCGTTCTGCCTGCGAGTGGAGGCACAGTCTTGCAGTGGTTTTGGTGTTGTGAGCTCCTGCTGCATGTCTCATGGTGTTGGGGGTTATAAAACACCCCAGCATTTTTCAGTTCTCTGTGAATATCAGCTTTCATCAAAAAAGCATTTTGTTTTTTTCTTTACTCCTCACGTCTAAAGAAAAATGGTCACAAATGTGACCCTGCAGGCTCAAAAACCCAACAAAAAGAACTCAGGTTGACTTAACATTTATCTCATGATTAATACCGGGGCTGACTCGCCAATTTATACTACTTGAAAGGCCGACTTAAATAACCTGTAGCATTTATATACTACCCTTCAGATGTGGATTGAAAAGCCCTCTCAGATGTGAAACTCTGTCCCTGCTGATATACTTGTGATAGATTGTTACCGTGAATTTTGGCTAATTCAGTCTCATTTTTCTATGGTGACTTTTCTTAATTCTGTCTCACTCTCCTGTGAGTGATGGGCTGTACACATCTCGCTGGGATCTGTGGAAGCCTGCAGCATCCAGTGATTTCACCACAAAATTATCTGGCTGGGGACTTCACCTGTCTGAAAGTTAATCTGGAGAAGGGCATGTGTATAGAAAAGAACTGACAACTGAGAGGCGATACTAAGAAAACCTAGCACGGAAATCCCCCACGAAGTTGTGTTTCTGCAGCGAAGCAGAGCAACTCCACATATTCCCCAGCTGAATTAGCTCACAGGTCTTCAAGAATATACCCACCTTGGGAGTAAAACAGAGCGCTTTTCTTCTGCTAACTTTTAAAAATGATCTTTGCTTGTGTAATGCCAAGCTGCTTTGAGGTAAACGTATACAGGAATAAAATGTTATTTGCAAGAGAATTTTGGGAAATACTGGCAGTAGGTGGCAGAGGGTGATGCAAGATTGTCCTTGTCTTTGCCATGAGCTTTCTCTATGTGCTGAGGCGAAGAGTGGGCTCTGTAGTCAAAGGACGCTCAAAGGACCAGTGACTGCACGACCGGTCGGTGTTGGCGAAAGCCTCTGCGTTTCTTTGGCTGATGCGTTGGTATGGATTGGCAGCACCTTCCCTGTGCCTCAGCGTTTCAGCTGAAAGCACCCAGAACTCACTTCTTGTCTTGATTGGGCTGGACTAAATCAATCTGCAAAAAAACTCCCTTTTTTTTGGTCTGTCTTTTTCTGTGTGAACTCTAAAAAGAGCTTCCATGTGTCCATCTGTGTATTAATGAGCACCTGTTAGGGGAGGTTGGGGTGGTCACCCTCAGTTAGCTCATCCAGGAAGGCTTGGAAGTGAGCAAACCCAACTTTGCAGCTAAGTACCTGGCCAGACTCTCTTAGTATCCTATCATGTAGCTTTCCTTTCCCCACTTGCTCAGAAATAACAGGCAAAATTTTCCACTGAGAGATAATTTATAGGGCAGCCAAGCTCACAGCAGCAGTAAGAGCTAAGCAATACGCTCCAGAAATCTTGCTGCTGTATAGTAAATGCAGCACCGATTGCTTATACACTGGTAGTGGTATCTCTATGATAAAAATATTTTTTCCTACTACCATTTAGGAGGAAATTTCCCTCCTGCATAGCTGCGAGCCGGTGGTGGTTCAGCAGCCCTCCCTTGCAAAAATCTTGGCTTTGCATTACCACCCTCCAACACACACTCACCTCCGGCACCCCCGACAGAGTAAATGTTTTGGTAATCCCTGAACGCATGACCCTCTCTTTGCAACATTGACCTTCTTCCCACTTAAGTTTTTCCCAGCTCCTCAAGGTCTAGTTCTTCCCGTTTAATGCGATGATCCACCTCTATATTGACAAAGCCTCTGATGTGCAGTTCCTATCTTACTTCCCTATGGATATCATGCCTGTTGAGCAAACCCCGCTGCCTCCACCTGTCCCTCAGGTGTCCCAGATACAGGCACTGGGAAGCTGTCTGGGGATTTATGCGGCAATGCTCTGAGCGCGTGTTTGAGAAGTATGAAGTACGTTTGTCAGATTTTAGGATCACGCTTAAGAATCACCCCACCTTGGAGCATATGAAAAAAACGAACTGATTTATGAGAGCACGCCTTTAAAAAGCAAAGGGCAACATGTGTGTCTGAATACATTACTTATGCTCCCAGGGCTCAGTTCGTGTGTGCCCGTACGTTTGCTCCACCACCTAAGCGCAAGCCCATTCATAACTGCGCACGCAAAAGGAGGTTGTGTGCGAAGGTTTTGCAGGAGCGTGAGGCGGTTCCCCCTGCAACCGGATGCGAGTCCTGGCTGTCATCGGCTGCGCTCGCCCCCCGCACCCACCTGGCAAACGGAGCCCGGGCTGTGCTTGGGGAAAGGGGGGATATTTAATTCCTGTGTGAGCATAATTAAAGCAGATTTGATTTTTGCAAAAATCAACTCGGGAGAGCGCTCCGATTATCGCCTCTCTGCTCCGCTCTGAACCTCCTGCTGGATAAAAGCGCAAGGCCGAGATGGTGGGAGCCGGGCAAACCTGAGATTAAGCTGTGATTCGCCCGCACGTCGGAGGTGAACAATATCGCTAACCGATGCAGATTAGAGAAAACAGCAGAGAGAGCGGCACCGCCGCGGGAGAGGTGGGAGCGGGAGGGTTTTGAAGGCTGGAGTTCTCCTCCCAGCGGATGAATGGGATGAGATGAAAGGATGAGATCAGTGAGCAGATGAAGTGCAGGAGTTGATAAAATCCTCAGACTTTGGAAGATCTACCTGGATCTATTAAAATGCAGCAGGTTTTCCTCACCAGGACGACACGAATGAAAGCGTGATTGACAGAGCAGCCAAGCCTTTCACCTAAAAGCAAAATTAGGAGGGCACGAAAAATAAGCGATGCTGGTGCTTGAAAAGCCCACGCACATGACTGAGGCAAGAACAGGAGAAGGGTTGGGTCTGTGCAGGCAGCACAAACGCCAAATCGCTGCCATTAACGGTGAGGGTGGTAAAAGGCTTTGCTGTCCTGCCCAGAAGCAAAGTGTCACGGTCGGTGTCCACCTCATCAGGCGAGCCTTGGCTCTGGGAGGCACGTGGAGAACGGCAAATGCGTTCCACTTAATATTTCCTAATGATTTGGTCAGAAAACTGACTTAGGTTTATTGAGACGCTCTGAATGCCACCTTCACCCTGTGAACAGGAGCCAGGATTTTTCACGGCTGTGCTGTTGGTGTTGGTCACCTCTGGGGATGTAACCGTGTCCTTGCTCTGTATAGCAGGACCGTAAATCACTACGGCGGCATTCACGCTGCCAGGATTGGAAACCATTACAGACTTTTATATTTTCTCCTATCCTGTTGTATCAGCTAGGCTTTCTTTAGGTTCTGCTTTTAAAAAAAAAAATTCTTAGGTCATCTCGTTGTTACAATATGTACGTTTAACTCAAGAATAATGCTTTAGAATTAACGCCAAGTGAATTAACCCCACTTTCACAAGAAGACCATTAACATGCACAGCGAGGAATCCAGCATGGGGATCCATAAAAATCAGAAGTCAGAGAGCTCAGGAGAGGAGGCTTAATTAGCCTGTGGGGTTTTTCTTTAAAAAAATCTTCAAAAATTAGAGGTCTTCTGCAGGAGTTTATTACGGGCTCCTAAATGACTTTCGCTTAAGCGTTTGACCCAAATCTTGTCCTTGTTACACCTTAGGGAGATTGCAGCGTTAAGTGCAGGTAAGCCTTGAAGCTGAAGATGAATCTTCCAAGAAGTTGACCCAACTCCAAAGGCAACATGGTCAGAATCTACTCCCTTGCAGAAATAGGGAGGCTTTGATGCTAAGTTCTTGGTTTAGGACAGATACTTCAGAAAGTGGGCTTTGCTCCGCTGCGTAGCTGAGCCTGCTGTGGAAAAACAAGGGAGATAAGACCAGAGGCTGCTTTCCCAAGTTTCCATGTTGAAGGCGGTTTAACTGGAGGCTGCAGATGAAAGGCCGAATTTGTTTAGTCACTGTCTCCTGGGAAATTACCAGAGTCTTTGAGGAACGCCGCAAACCTCTAGGCAGATGCTTGCTGTCGCTCTGGACACACTCGGCAAATCAGCTTTTTAGAATTTCAGGTTGTGCGTAAGAATATAAATAGGAGAAAATTGTGTTTGTGAGGACCTAGCCAAACTCGTGGCTGAGGCACTGGACACCTACCAGGGGGGTGGACAACGGGCAAATACCTCAAGCAACCCAGGATACCAGCAGCGTTTTCCTTCTCAATTTGTGTGCATACGAAGAAATTAATTACTTAACCAAACTGCACTGTAGTTTGCTTCAGCCAGATAATAGCCCTGAATTCAATCAGGGGACATGAACATTTGCTTGCTATGACCCTTCAAGTCCTGTTTCTTTACCATGTTTGGGTTTCCCAGTGTGGTGCTGATCAGCCAGAGGAACTGCTTGACGGTTGGCTCTTGCCAGGGGCTGATAGAGTAAAGGCCATCTTAAATGTACAACTGGCAGACCTGGAAGTTGCTGGAGGCCAAGTGAGATGAGGAGAAAAGCCCATTTGTGCCGGAAGAGGCGTGGGAAGTCGCTGTCAGACCTTTGCCTATTGACCTGTCTCATCCCGAAGTGATGTTAGTCTGCGATCTCTAGACCTACCTCGCTGTAATTCAGGCTGTGATCACGTGGAGTGGTGGAAAGCCTTTTATCACTTGCTCGCTTTCAAAACCAGGTGCAAGCTTTTCTGCTTCAAGGCTCTGGCAGTGCAGCATCCTGGGCAGAAACCACCCAAGCACCTTCCCCCTTTCACGTGCCGGTCCTGCTGCCTTCCAGCCCATGACGAAGAGCCTGCGGCGCCAGCCCAGCGGTGACCCACGGTGTTCGGTGACCCCTCTCTCGCAGCAAGATGCTTTGTCAGCTGCTGCTGTGTTTAGGCTGCTCTGCTCTGTTTTCCACCCTAAGTGGCTTGTTCCGAGTTTGGTTAATTAAGCGTCTGGGTACAGCAAGCTCCTCAGTTAATTTGCTCCATTCTGAGGGATGTTTACCGCTGGGTAGCATATGCTCACATTTCCCAAGTATTCTTCTGCAGCAGAGGCTTTACAAATCCTTCCTGGTTTTCCGATTCTCCAAGCGTCTTTCTCAAAACGGCGTTCTTACCGAAGGGAGGCTGCTTTCGTAGGCGCTCCTGGTGCCTTGGTGACGTAACCACTTTTCCCTCACTTTAACAAGCGCTTTCTCATTTTGTCTGCTCCTCCTGTTTCTCTTTTTCTCGAATCTCTGGATAACTTCCTTCTCCCCCCCCGCCAATTCCTTCTTTTTCTCCTTCACACGTAAGCTGACAGTAGCTAACCTTGCTGCCTCCTTGTCTCTTCTTGAGTTCATTTGCATTGAGCAGGTTGGGTTTCTTTGGATTCCAGCTGTAAAAACACAACGAGCAGAGACCAGAGTGACGTCAGCCTTGCGTTTATACGAAGAGGGGAAAACCCCAGCCAACGCCGCAATTAGAGATGAGGGAGCTGACTGATTAATGCCCAGTGCAAGAGCTTCATGGAAACGTTTGCAGTAAGCACTTACCGTTAATTATTCATCCTGCCCAGGCAGACCTTCTCTTCGGCTCGACATCCCAAGGTACAGGGAAGCTGCAGGGTCCCCTGTGGGCGGAGGAGATGGGGAGAGGTGAAGAATGAGGTAGCACCTCACGTTTTACTGTCTCCTGCTGCCACGAAGGATCTTGACAGGGTCAAATTGCTGTTTTGCTTCTGCACTCTTGAGGCATTTTGTTGCAGGGAAAAGATTTATGAGCTGGGCAAGCGTTTTACAAGGACCTCCTCTGGCAGCAGTAATCACAAGTGGGCTTTGCTGGGATGCTTCCCCCCCCCCCCCCCCCCCACAACACCCCG
>NW_010514133.1:14260-36605 GCF_000687285.1 Phaethon lepturus
GGTCCCTGTAAGGATACAGATACATACTGAACGTCACACTGAGGAAAGACAGCATTCGTGTTGGGGGGCCAGCGGGAGGAAGGAGGAACGGTGGACGAGGACCTAAATACAAACAAAATATATTTTATTTGTATTATACTGCTCTAACCCTGGGAAAAAAAGATATTAATGTTGTCTGTTGTTGTTTTGCCCCACGCATTTTTTTGTCCTTTCTCCCGTTCACAGAATTGGCCGCTCTCCATGTGCCGACCAGAAGTGCTTTAGTGTATAAAAGACTGCAGCTGACAGCTGTGTCTTTGCATCATATATGAATAAGAGATATGTAGTTACTGCTTCACCTTGGCTTTTAGGTACCTTCTTAGGCAACTCTGACCTGTTCCTCACGTGCCTGTTGTCCGCATTTGCTTCCAGACCCTGCGGTTATGTGAAACAGGGCTGCACCAAGCTGGTGAAGGCTACAAACGCATGAAGTGGCGTCCAGTAGAGAGTCAGCAAAAGGGGCGCAGATCCTGGGGGTGGTGAAGCAGCCCACCTCCAGCCCCCTTGCACCAACGGCACCTCTCAGCTCTTCGGAAATCTGGGGTGGTCTCTGCTACGGATTCCCTCTGGATGTGCCTCAGGCTGATAGTACCTCATAATTTTTTTAGGTGTTATGTTGTTTTAACCACCTTTATTAATCATCTTTGATCTTATCTCCTGGCCTGCTCTGTAAGAGTTTTTTCAACAAAGTTTAAAATAGTCTAACACATCTCATGGATGAGATGGAAACTTCATTGACTGATTTACCCAGGAGAGATGTGTGAAGCTCATCACACCTAAATTAAATTATATCTTGAGCACCTTTCCTTTGAGCGCTGTCATTTTCCTCCAAGAGGTTGTATAAATTGCTTTTTCATTTTACTTGATGTGGCAAAAAGCCAGGACTGGAATCTGTCGTTGTCCAAATCCTCAGCAGTGGTGATGGGTCAAAGCAATCTAACATGAAGGTTATTATCACTGGGCGTGTGGGTTAGCACGGTTGAAGAAAACAATGTATTTGCCTGAATTAACACGTAAGTGCATCCTGACACAGAAGCTCTGTTCTCTCAAGACTTTTTTTGATTCAGGAACTTCTGTGAACTTCATTGATTATTTCAGTCCTTGATTTCCCCTGAGTGGCACAGAAAGCAAATTAGGTTTATGGCAGAAAGTCTTCTAAAGATTTTGTAAATCTTCATACTAATTCTGTTAATAAAATAGATGGGATAAGCTGAAGTGGTACATACTGGGTGAAAGTGGCCTGCATAGTCAAACTACGCAGGGGACGAATTTTGACTCGCTTATGAAGAAATGAACACTAACATCAGAATTTGCTTTTTTTTTTTCCAGATGCTGCTCCATCGCTTTCGTGGTGACCAGAGCTCTTGCACCGCAGGCTGCAGGTCAAGTGAGTCAGCCTCCCACCAGCCTGAAGATCTCCCACTGCCAAAGGTTTGCAGGGCATCTTACCGTGGGTGATGGGCGCGTTAATGCTTACCTTAGTGACCCTTTAGTTTTACCTATCTGAAGTGTACATCCACCAACGCGTACGGTGTATATCCCGCTTGCAGAGCCTCTTTGTGCGTGGCAACAGCTGCATAAGCTGAAGACACCCAGTGTTGGGTGGTTACCCTTCTTGTGTTCCTGCTGCACCCCAAACTGCTCTTTGTCTTCCCAAGCCTGATACGGGACAGAGCACAGAGCTGTGAGACTGTGTGGCAGCGCCGACGCTGTGAAAGAGGAGAAGGAGGCAGGAGATGCTCCCACCTGGATGCCTTCCTGCCCCCCAGGCGCACACACACGCACCTAAATTTCTGTGACATGGGTGTCCCAGGCCAGGCAATGAGATACACTCAGCGTGTGATCAGGGCTGACTTGGTGACTGGGTGATTAGTAACTGCATTTGTGCTAGCGCAAATTGAGGAGGATATGTATATTTTTGTACATATGTATTCACATATATACCTGTATATATAGACTCCTGCACGAACCTGACATACTAAGGAGGTTGGGATCTTAACAACTGAGCTGAAAGAGGTTAGAGTAATGCAAGTGCAAATGATTTCTGACGTCTGAGTATTTTTACTAATAGTACTGCCGTTAAAACATGGTTTATGTCTTTTAACGCACTGGAAATACTACTAGTCTCCACAACAGCTGTGAAGTCGGTAAGTATTATTGCCCTATTGTTGTCTAAAAATAATGGATTTCTCTTGGCTTTTTTATAACTTTTACGTTGGCAAGAAATGAACAAATGCCATTAGAAACAGTGCAAAGATGACCACTGATTGCTGAGCCTTGGATCAGACCTTGATATTTTCTTGGAGACAATTCATGCGGCAGGTCAACTCTGTTTATGTTGCTTTCCTTTCTCGTTTACAGTTCTTTTTGGGGTTGATTCAGCAAAGGACCAGATAAGGACCAGAGTTGAGCTAAGGCTGCTCATCCCCCTCTGTATCCCAGCTCCCGGTCAAGGGCTTGTTTCTCGCAGGACGAGGGTTTTGCTGAAGCCGGGAAGTTACGCCGGCTGTGTGCCACTTGTCCCTCACTTCCTACCCTTGGCGCAGGTCCCACCCTGCTCCAGCTCTTGGCTCATCAAAGGTATTATCTATCCTCACTGCTTTGCAACACCTTACGAACATTAGCACAGCATAAATCCATGCAAGTTGTCTCCTGTGATGTTAACAACGCAGATGTGCTATTCATTTTCAGGCCATCGCTGGCCGCCTGCCACTGGGTTTTATGGTTTACAGGAGGTTGATGGACAACCTGCAAGTTCTCTGCCCAGTTTTGAAGCATCATTTTGAATTTTGGGGCTTGCTTTCCTTTCAGATTTCTCCTGCTCTGCTCCTGGCAAGCTTTTCCAAGGCTGGCTGCAGAGTGGAAGGAGTGCAGGTAGATTTTCTTCTGGGTCTCTCTTAATTTTTAATTAATCAGTGAGGTTTCTTTCTGGCTTGGGTTCTTTCTAACTTCGGTGCGGCTGTCTCATTAATTGTAGCCAGTTAGCACAGTGGAGATGCAGCCAAGTGTCAGCTGGTATGTGCTTTTTCTCTCTTTTGTCAGCGTAATTAGAGAGTATTCACCGACTATAATGTTGCTCAAACATACTCCTTTGTGGCGTTTCCTTTGTTGTGTAGCTGGATCTCACGGCCCTTTGGCTGAACTTTGGCGTCTGCAAGTGAGGAAAGGTGGCTGGGAGAGGGGTTCGTTCTCGGTGCTAAATAAAAACATGGCTTGGGTTATAAAAATGTTGCTGGGGAGGATTTGCAGGCTGACGATAGCGCGTTGCCTTGGCAATCCAGGTCCTGCTCCCCATGCACAGCGCTCGGCTTCAAGTGACGGCCAGAAAGTGCATCGCCCTGATGCAGCGAGCGGGGCCGGGGCATTTGGGGTATATTATTAGTGCCCAGGGTGGCCTTCTCTGGCCACTGTGAGGGACACTAGGGACCACTTGAGGGATCGGAGATGCAGAAAGAGCCTCCGGGGGGTTGTGCGCTTGCCTCGCCAGGGACACCCCAAACTGTGGTTGCGGCTGGGCAGCGGCTTCTCCGGTCGCCATTGCTGAGACGGCAATGGCTGGCCGGGAGGGATCGGACGAGAGCCTTGCACGAAGGCATGAGGCTCCCCGTTCTGGTGAATATTTTTCATGATGTTTCTCGAAGTCTCAAAACCAAACGGCTTGTTTCTGGCTGTATGAAACGTCTCACTCAAATCAATTATGCAGCAAAATTAAACGAGGGTGGGGTTTCTTAGGTAGCCTGCGACCTACAAAAATGCTGATACCTTATGCATGGATTCAGCCTCGTTTAGTCTCCCAATCTGGTACATAAAGCAATAGCAACCCCTGCGCGCTGCGAACCACAACTGAGGCAAGGGAAAACTCAAACCACCCAAGCTCTTCCCTCCTCCAGCACAACACCGACGAGCACCCGGGCTGGCCCGCATCCCTCCGCCCCGTTGGGGCGTCTGCTCGCTGCTCCGAACTCTCTCTCTGGTGTGTGTCCTTTTTCCTTTTTCTCCTTTTTTCCCCTAATTTGCAAGTGAAGCCTCATGCAAGGATGTAAGTTAGAGTTCATCTCCACTACGTATTTCTCTCTCTGTCTTCTCTCTGTGATCAAAGGGAGCAGATGGAAAACTCTGCAAAGGGAACAGACATCTCTGCTCCCCGCTGCAAGTCGGGAGGGGGCTCAGGTGTTATCTCTCATACTTCGTGCTGCAGTTAACTGGATTTGTCCAGGGGATTTAGGAAGAGAAGATGCCATTGCCAGGCATCTGCATATGGGTAATTTGTCTTGATATGTTTTCGGTGTTACTGATGAGAGAGGGAGACGAATGCTTAATTAGGGAATTAGCTGTCTTTTAAAAGATTAGGTTTTCTTTGAGCTCATTTATCAAAAAGAGAGGAAAAAAAGAAAGTGCTGCAAACGGTTTGACAGAAATCTCCTTTCTCCATATGAATGAAAGGCTGAACAGCTAGAATAAAAGACTAGCATAATTACTAGATAAACCTAGGACTAGCCTTGCCCTATAGAAGTAGTGCTTTGCCTTGCTGTGTCAGTCTCGTGTGCTGCTCCTGTTTTCTTCTTTTCCCAGAGCTATGCCATCCAGCCCCCCGGGAAAGGGGGGCACGTGCCGGTAACCCAAATGCTGCAGGCACCGATTCTGCCCCTGTCACATCGCACAGCACTTGGCTTTTCTCCCTAAGCCCTTCTCTGTTACCCACTACCTCTTAGGTGGAGTGATGAAGAGCACAGTATTATGGCACCCGAGAATTTTCAGGGGGAAATGGGAACTCGAGCATACGCGGCAGTGAGTGGTAGTGGCAGGTATCTCGGGGTGACGTGGAAACCCTTTGTTGGATGCAGTGCTACTTCTCCCAGCCGTATCCTAAGTTACGCCTCAAATCTTTAAGTCAGTCAAAAGTTAATTAATCTAATCCCTCTTCCATTGATGTGCATGAATCCAGTCTGGTATTTGAGAGGGGAATAACCTTTTTTCACCTGGGATGAGCACCAGGACCAGATGTGTGTGTACACACCTGATACTCCTATGCGCATTCCTCTGGTTGAGACTTAGTATTTAGGGTGGTTAAAAATATTCACCTTTTATGAGCAGAAAGTAGCATCGTACAAACTGTGACACTATTTCTTCTCCTCTATGAGCTAAAACCAGATACCAGTGGTTTTTCTCCTGAATTCCTGCCTGGCACTTCATGGAGGTTCTCTAATTCAAATTGACAGGTGCTTGTACAGCAGGCTGAAATGCCAGGTAACAAGCTACATTTTACATCTTTATGCATGTATGAGTGGAATATGAATTATTTCAAATTTATTGTGGGAATGGCAGGGAGTTAAACCATGTGGACTATCTTTTTGTTTGTTCGTTTCTGATGCACTTCATCTGCCCCTCATGAACCTCAAAGAGCCCACAGCTATTAGTGGTTTCCAGCTGCAGCAAAGCTACATCTCTGATGCTTCTCTAGTATTTGCCAGTGTTTGGCTGCAGGGAGAGATTTTTGACTCTGAAATGCCACACTCAAACTGTGCCCCGGGCCTTGCATGCCGGAGAGGGACGGCATGCAGCGGCACATCTGCAGAGGTTCACTGGCCCCAGGGCGATCCCGCAGCCTCATCTCCTGTGTGTCTCGAGCTATGATTTCATTTCCCTCTCGGCAGCAAAGGCTGTTACTGGTTTCTTGCAGGAATAGCAGCTTCTACAAACCCACCCCACGTGGGTGCTCCCCCAGTGCTCATGTGCAGGTGGGTCTGTCGCAGGTGGCTCATGGCCGGGCTCAGCACGGCACGGGGTCCCTCCGGGGCTGGGGGCGATACCCTGGGTTCTGTGCAGCTTCTGGGTGCGCAGGGAGGACGGGCAGCCCCCCGGGCTTGGGGTTTTCCAAAGCAAACGTGTTTGGAAGGGTGAGAGTGTAAGCAGATGCCCATCATCCTGGGAGTAACCCCACCGTCAGATACTCCTTTGGGAAAGCCCCGTTCCAGTCCCTACCTCCAGGGACTCCAGGTGTCCCCACCATGGGACATCCCGGTGGAGCCCAGAAGAGAGGATCCCATGTGCACATCTGTGCCTGAGCTCCCTCTTCTCCTGCAAGCCTTTTTCAGGCGAAGAACCATTGCCTGCACCTCTCATGGCAACCAGGAGATATTTGCAGGACAAAACCCGGATGTTTGCAAGTGCGCTGGGAGTTGTCTTTGGAGCGGTTGTCACTTGCGTGCTGAAAAAAACAGCGTGAAAAGAAAAATCGGCATGGGTTCACTGAAACCCAACAAAGCGACTATGTTTGGCTGGAAAATTGGAGCAATAATTGGCGCCTCATTTGCTGTGTATAGCTACAAGAATAGCTTTTCAGCCCGATTCAGTGCTCGTTAACACCTTTGTAAAACGAGGGTTGTGGCCATGAATTTACCTAGGTGCAGCACTGGAACTTCGTGTCTCCTTCTTAAGCTGACAGGGCACACTTGGCAATCCTCGGGCATGCGAACTGAGCTGAAAGCAGGCTTGTCCCCCAAAAACCAGGGGTTGATGCTCGTGTACAGCAGCTGGGCCTCATCTCTCAGGCAGCGTTCTTGAAGGCCATATCCTTTGGGGCAGATGATTATTTTAGGATTGTTGCAGCCGTATGTGTTATTTACCGTGAGTAAATAAAACCATTTCAGATCCATAGCAGTCGGCATGGGAACACAGAAGGGAACGAAAGCCGTGGTTTATTCTTTAATGGAAGCTGCTAACGAGGCGTTCCCGTTGTGTGAGGGCTGCTCTGCGGTTGGAGATCCCTCGCTGTGGTGGGAACGACGCTTTCATCTCTCTTTCCCCTCAAAGGTATGTCTGTGACTGCGTTTCCCATGGAATAATTATGTGGAATCATTTAAATGAGCCGTAAAATGAAAGGGTTGAGGGGGAGACGCAATAGCCAGGCTCCCGTGCTGGCAGGGTCGCCTTACCGCTGGAAAATTGCTGGTTCTGGTTTTAAAGCAGGACTTGGTCAAGTCAGACCTTAATGTCCCCACCAGCAGGCTGAAATTAAAGGTGTTTGAATGATATCCGAGGGGTCCTTTTGAGCGAGCCCTGCCAGGAGCTCGTCCCTGCACCCTGCAGAAAACGAACCCCCTGTGTTTGCCTGCTAAGGGAAACCGAAATCAATGGGGCAGATTTATCGGACAGCTAAATCCATAGCGGTGGTCCCCCCTCCAAGCTTGGTATTCCCTGTGGGCAATAGAAGGATGATTAATCAAACCACCCTGACCCATTCAATTAGAGCTTTCAAAGCGCTTGCTAAGCATTACTTAAGTGCAATAATGCTATACGAGACAGACAACTTATTATCAGCCCCAATTTGCAGACAAGAAACACCCAGCTTGGTGAAAGAGCCTGCTTAAAAACCAGAACTGAAATCCTTGTCCTGTGCAAATCGATGTTCAAAGTCTCTTGAAGTTCAGTAGGAAGGACCAAGTTTTCACTTCAGGGACCTCCTGTCCCCAATAGCGCTTGCAAATGAACGTCTAGTTCAAAATGTGAAGTAGAAGAAAATTTGTTGTTGTCCTCAGACTTGCTTCAACATTTTGAATAATTTTCCAATAACTTGCGATGAGACACCTGTAATTATTGTGCCAGTTTAATTTAGAGTAGGTATTTACCAATCAAATTATATCTGACGCAGTTCTTGAAGGGATGGAAGTTATCTTAAAAAAAAATCACTATGTGCATTAGTAATATTCAAAAAATCAATGTTGTTTAGCAAGCCGTATTGACCTTCTTAGAAGCTGAGATTTTTTTAATTACAGCTCTGAAATAAGATTAAAACCTTTCATTATACCTTTAGAATTACCTTAAAATAAATAAATAAAAAGCACCAAAGCATTTCTTATTGATTTAGAAGTATCTTGAGTCTCATAATAGCAGTCTTTAAATTCAGACAAATCAAATTACAAAAAACCCTCACCCTTCTCTATTATTTTCTGCACCGGGGGAAGTTAAGCTTTGACAGATATTTTGTAAATGCTTTATTAATGACACCTTCACTGGCGTTTTGTTGCCCCTCCCTGTTTCTCCTTTCAGTGTGCCAGCAGTGAAACCTGCCTTTGAGTTCCTGAGGCCTCAGTAGACATAGTTAATAAATGTTGTTATTTTGGCACCTGAAACTATGCAGCGAGTAATGCAGCTCTGGAAGTGCCGGCGCCAACATCTGTTGCTCATGCATCATCGCTCGTAGTTAGAATGCATAACTGAGGATTTGTTTAAATAAAAAAAAAAGCTATTAGCGGCAGGGGAAACGAATATAGAAAGCAGGTTTCAGCTCCGTGAGGAGGAATGATCATCCATGTGCTAAAACATGCCCCAAGCAAAAGCCCACCCCGGGGCCTGAGGCATGTGCAAATATGTCAGGAGGAGGCAGGCAAAGAGAAAATAAATGTATCCAGGGAGACTGGGCTGGTTTGCAGCTTTTCTTTTGGGGTTTTAGCTGCTCTGGACCAACCCGGCCTTTTAGGCTCTGTCTGTAGGTGGCTGGGATGTCCCCAGGTGTCCCTGGGGCAGAGCACAGCTGTGGTGTAGTGCTGCTCCCGTGTGCCGGGCGCTGCGGTCGGTAATGCCGCGAACATAAAGGAGATGATGGTAAAATAAGCAATACAAGCAGGCAGATTTGTGGGTTTGTTGGTTTTTTTTTTTTTTTCCTTCCCCTGGGGGATTTTTGGGGGGAAGCTGGAAGCAGGAACACTGAAAATATTCACCTTCATTATGCGATTGGCAAGTAGTTGGGGACAAAGAAAAGTGGATTTTTTTCACTTAAATTTTTTGTTTGTTTGTTTCAAAATAGCTTTTTTTTTTTTGCTTAAATATTAATTTAAAATCTGTTCTCTGATACTAGCTTTAAAGCAGTGTGAACAGGCTAAATGGGGGGAAGAGCAAATGCGAGAGAAAAAACGAGCAAGTAAGAGGTGGGCGAGATGAGGCCGCCAGAGCAGGGGAGCAGGTTAATCGGGGATCGAGGAGGCATCTTCAGATGGATTTCACCCAGATGTAGGTTTTGATGTTTCTCCTTTTCTCTTGCAGCACCAAACGTTTCCCACTTTTTCAGTGCCTTGCTTGGGAATTTGTCTGCCAGCGCAGGTCCAGGGTTCGGCAAAGAGCGGGGACGGACAAAATGGAATTCCAGCGCTCCTCCTCACAAGCCAAGGCAAGATAAATACACCTCTGGCCGGCAATGCCGAGCTGTTGGGACTGTTTTATTTAAATGCCTCTATGGCCGGAGCACTTTGTGTCCAGACGTGTCCTTCGGTGGCTCCCGCGCATCCTCACGCGCGCAGCCAGCCCCCGCGGGACTGGCACAGGGCGAACTGCCTCTGGCCCTACAGGCAGACCATCACCGTCCCGGGCTGCGTTCGGGTGTGTTGCTTTGTCCTCCGTACAACTGAGCTCCAAGGTGGAGTGGAGGCATCCAATCTTCTTAACCCCAGACTCTTGCTGCCTGCTGGTGGCTAGGAGCCCCAGGGCTGCTGTGGGGCTCGGCTGCGCTGATCTGCTGGTGCGGCACCGCGCCTGCTGCCGAGCAGCGTGCTGGCTTAACTGGGGGCCTCGATTCCATCCCAGAGTAGGTGTGGGTAGGCAGCAAGAATATGCTCAGTCATCAGGCAGAGCCTCCGTGGCCCAGTGGAGCTACAAGCACCTTTCTGCCCGGTTGCACCCGCCCGCAAGCAGGAAAATCGCGGCGCTGCACAGATCTCCTGGCTGCCGGGAGAGCCTTCCTGCAATCCCAGGGACACTTTCTGATGCTGCCTCCCATCAAAGCATAACGTGCCCAGTGAGGTGGCTTAATTGACTTCATAAAGTCAACTTCTTCAAAATTTGGCATGAGCCACTGGCCTCGTTTATCCTGGCAACGCCCTGGTTTTTGTTTTGGAGACTGTGATTTACGCAGCTACAGGGCCAGGTCCCTACCTAAGTTTAAAAGCAAAAATACTGTGTGCCCTTAAGCACACCCTTACTCCTCCATGGAACATGGTCACTGCCTGCACTAATACAGCTCACGGTGGAGCAGCCTTAGGGATAGGGAAGATGTGCTCGGGGACACAGGAGGAGGAGAAATCCTGTGATAGCCACAGGCTTGCAGAAGGGATAAGGTCGGAGGGGACTTGTGTTTTGAATTAGAGTTACACAAATTGCCATATGAATACTTTATGCAGAGATCAACCTGTTTTAGAGCTGGCTGTTTGGGCAGTGGTGAAACGTCTCCGATTGCTCCCTGCGCCTCCAGCCCGTCCAGCCTCAGGCCAGCAGCGTCTCAGGCAAGTCGGAGCTGCTCCAGCTTTGCTCTGGTCTTCTGTCAGCATCTTCCCCCTCCTTTCACTTGAAACCGTGTCACCCAAAAAGTAGTGTGTGTGCCAGTGTGTTGTCTGCTGATGGTGTTAAAGACGGTGAAGACACCCTCCTCATCACTGACCAACAGGGTGAGTGCTCATCCTTCCTTTTAGATGGAATCCCATCATCTCGAGGACCAGGGGAGGGAAGGGGGAATCGTTCTGCTCCTCACACAATCATGCAAATGCAAAAAGAGGTTAAAGAAGCCGAAAGCTGACTTTGAGGATCCTTTGTCCTCGGTTCATAGGTGTTTTCAAGAGTGATGTTGGTTCATTTCTTCTCTCGCTAAGCTTTGCTTACTACTTCTGTGTCCTGATGTAGTGGAAAACATCTTTAAAATGTTTTTTCATGCGCATGCGTCTGCATGCTATCGAGGTAAATGGCATGGTTGTAAAAATGAGCTTGGAGTCTTGATTTTTCCCCCAACCGCTAGTGGCACCAAGGCCACTGCACTGGGACTGGTCTCGGCCAGGGACGCTTTGCCCTAGAGGATGGCCGAAGACTAAGAACATCATGCAGTGGCAACTCAGATGCATGAGGAGCGTGAATTACAATCCCCGGTTAATAAAAACGCTTATCTCATGGCAAGGAGGCTTTGAGGCCTTTAACCAGAAATCTGTGTAGAAAGTACTTACGTTTTGAATTTACTTGGCTCCTCAGGGCCGTGTCTGCTGGTTGATGTCCCCGGCAGAAGGTGAGAAAGCGTGATGTCTTCTTCTTTGTGCTGTTCACTACAGCACTTCAGCCAGGCAGACCCAGTGCCAGCGCTGCGCAGAGCTTTCCCTCTGGTTCTCTTGGAGGACGCTGAGCTTTATACTCTCTTTGTGTTTCGGTTGGGCGTTTGCTGATTAAAGCATTGATTTGTACTTTAGGAGAAGCGCGCCTGATGGCAAAACTCCTCCTTGCTCCAAGGTGTTAAAGTATTTGGGCAGCAACTCGCCCTGCAGACCGTAAGCTCCTTGCAGCTGGAATAATACTTTGGTTTGTATTCTGGGGAGCGTTACATAACGGAGTCCTGCTCCTCGGGGCTTAGAGATACTGAGATAATACAAGTACAGCTAATAATGAGGAATTAGCAGCCCCTGTGAGAAACGCTGCCACCATTTTATGGTCCCGTCATCAGGAAAGGCAATGTGAAAATGAATTATTACAAGTGTGGGGTGCCACAGTTTGCAGCCCTGACCCCCTCCGTAAGCCCTGTCGCACCCCGTCGCATCCTGCACTGTGCCCGCAGCACTGCGACTCGTCTCCGACCACGGGGTGCTGCCGCCGGGTGCAGGTCTCGGATCTCCTCGTTTGGTGTTTTACCTGCAGCTCCTGGACACGCGGCGGCAGCCCCATCAGGCAGCTCCTCGCTGGTTTGCTCCCTCGCCTTGTAGTACAGCCCCGTGCCAGGTGGCATCTCTGGAAGCGTCAACGGGTCAAGTCAGGCAACCTCCTGTCCCCTCCTTAGAAGCACACACAGAGCTGCTGCCTGCATTTAAGCACTCTTCAGTGAACCCAATGCAATATTCATGCCTCAGCCGGCGTGCGCACAGGGATGAGCAGACGCTGTCCTCGTAGGGAGGGCGGTCAGCGGCCTGGGGACGCGCCAGGGGCTGTCGCGGTGGCCGAGAGGCACCGACGCTGCATGGGCAAAGCTCGTCTGCGGAGGGACCAACGCTGCCTCCGGCGCTGGCCCGGGGCTGCGAGGTGAGCTTACGCCGGAGCGTCAGCCCCCTCGGACGTCCCAGCCTCCGCTCCCTGGACACAAGGCAGGTCGCTGGCTCACCTCTGTCATAAGCACAGAGCCACGTGTACGCGGAAATGAACACAAATCTGCCAGAATGAACGCCGGGAGGAACAGACAAGTGCCAAACGTTAGTGACAAATGTTGTCGATGTTATTGTGACCTTAATGGACCTACATTATGTAAGCTAACGACCGGTTCTCATCCCATGTCTTTGTTTTGCCAATATTCAAATTTACATAGCAGCTTTTGATCACATAGCAATTTAACAATTTTGCCTTTTCAAGCAGATCATGAAGTTTAGCAGGTGCGGAAGGGGTGCACTTGTAGCCCTCTCTTACTATGAGGGATGCCTTTGCCTTGAGACGTTCAGCAGTGGTCACAGCAGTCATCTCTACGTTTCCATCCTTGCAAATATGTGACTTCTCATCATTTCTCTCCTTCACCCAATATGTCACAAATGCCTCTGCCTCCAGCCCTGTACCTCCCTCGTTTCTCTGCAGTTGCCGTAGCAGCTTGTTTTGTTCCTCCTTTTGCTCCCACCAGTGTCACTCCATTAATTGCTGGAGACATCATTGATGTCCTCTGCTGTATAGCAGCATTTAACAAGACCAAGGACCTGAAGCGTACCGAACACAGCTATTAAAAACTGATATGTTGTCTGGCCTCGTGTTTTACCTGCGCCCCTCGGGTCCGTCAAGGCGTTCGATGGTCCCACATGGGCCAAATCAGCACCAGAAACCCCTTTTGTTTTACTGGAGAACCCTGATGGTTCTCCATCAAAAGTCAACATTTTTCTGAGCAAACATACTGCATCTTGAAGAAATTACGTATTCGATGGAAGTATAAAAAAAGCATGTAAAGTCTGCAAGCGATTGTAGCAGATTTAGGAACTTCACAGTATTTGTTGTTTTTCTTCCAAAGGGGAGCCCATGTTGGTGTGAAAGGGGAGCCCGTGATTTGATTATCTCCTGGTAATTTGCCTGCTTTCCATTCCATACCTGTAAAGGTGCAGGGAAATGTGAGCGAATGTGTTCATTTGCAGTTATGTTTTGTTCTGGTGGTTTAATTTAAGCAGTACTGCAACTCAAATTGAAATTAGTGTGAAAATGCAGTAGCATTGTAGAGATGGTCCTGAAGGGGGGGGCAGGTGGTGGTGGAAATCCTTCCCATGTTGCTAACTTCGCTAGGGAATTTCCTTTTGTGTTCTGAGCTAATCTTCTTCATATTATGCCTCCATTGTTAAACATTTAAGGGCCCAGGCTGCAAAGAATTGATTAAAAATCTTGGAAATTGCTGTGTGCCGTTAAACTTCATTTTTGCTGTAACATACTTTGCTAATTTGCTATGATGTGTTTGATTTAGTAGTTCATTTAGCCACTGCCAGAAGCGTTAGAGGAAAAGGTAAATTTTCACCTTGTTGACTTGTTTAATAATTTGATTTAGTCCTTCCTCTTTGACAAGTTTACGCTGATGGCAGCGAGAGCTATAACCATTACTCAGTCAATACTTGAGTTTCCCATGCACTGAGAAGTACTTTGGGCTATGATGGGGTGAGGCTTGTTTGTGACTGAGGCTTTCTGAACAAACAAATGTTGCAGCCGTATAGCCAGTTCCTCTTTTTTTTTTGATGAATTCAGTACTTGTAATCTACTTTGCGGAAACAATTACACACATTAGATCCATATTAATGACTTTATTTTCCTTATTGGGCTTTCGTACACATGCGCAGCCTTAGGGCAAGTCACGGAGGCGAGCGTTTAAAAGATAGCATTCCTTGAGAGGGACTGTGCTGACAGTAAGTGCACCCTCCCAAGGCTTGGCGGAGAAGGACCTTTTCTGAGAGAAGTTAAGTTAGGTGGATCTAGCTGGAAATTGTCTCTTTGCTTAAAAGTAAAAATAAATGCGTTTCCAGTCTTTTGGAATTCAGTTACCATGAGTATTAGAGCCATTGAGGTTGAGGAGGAGAAAATTTCAACACTCAAATATTTACGAATTTTAAATTTGCAGCTAGAAGTGGTCCTAGTTGCATGGTAGGTTCTTCTCCAATGAAGTGGTCACAAATTACCGGGTGAGTGCATTTATTTTTAAAGTGCTTTACAGGAGTCTAATGGTTTGTAGGTATTTTGTGCCACTGTTAATCAGCTGTCACAAGCGAACTAGCCAAACGGTAACCCCGTGCAGGGCAAAAAGCACCAGATCCCTCTGGGATGAAGGGGGCAGTTCAGTGAATCACTGTAGGATTCAGTATGTCTTGCATAGCTGCAACTGAATCACTGTGCCATTTTGTTTTGTGCCCAGGATGTTGTTGGTGCCTATATAATACTTACCTGTTGTATAACACTTGTATTTTACGATATTTTATATAATACTTGCATTTTATATATGTATCTATTTAGCCTACCACATAGGTATGTAATTCATAACTTAGCAGTTATTGTATCTTGAACAGTAGAAAAGTGGAGGTTGATAAATGCACTGGACTCCATAGGGGGCAATACCGTGAGTGGGATCTAATTCAGGCATCTAACTTGCAATTTGAAGTGCCTGTTGGAGAGACACCGTGGTGTTTTGAAGGTGTGTAGAGGGAGACCCTAATTTAGGCATTTAAATTTAGGTAGGTGACAGGCTGTCGCTTTGAGGTCCTTATTTCATTCTGTTGACTACCTAAGGCTGTGCTTCTCTATGCCAAAGGGGATTTTTCTCCTCTGACATGGTACTCGTCATCACTGGCCCTTGCACTTGCCACTATACCTGGCTGGAAGACACGTAAACCATTTTAAAAAATGAAGAAATTGGGCTCTGCTGAAAATCCCTGTTGGCCAGGAGCTCCAGGGATGTCCCAGTCCAGGTTGGGGAGAGGTGCTCCCAGAGATGCCGGGGTGTCTCAGATACCTCTGCGAGCAGCCCTTTTCATTACTGAAGGTAGGTTAAGTAAGTTTATTTTCTCTAAGTAAAGCATTGAGTATCCAATTACAGATTTGGAAAACCTGTACAGAAGAAAACCAGGAAAACAACCCAAGCCAAGTTTGTGCTGTTGGGATTTCTCCTGTTGGCCCTGAGGTGTCCCACAATACCAATTTCACTCCACGGCCCCATGGTGTGCTGCAGAGAGGAATCCTGTCTGCGGGCTCTCTGCTTCCGTTTGTATTCTGGAAGTCAGTTGCTTCTTCAGAGTTGTCGCTGTGTTTCAAGCATACTTTTATTTGCCTCCTGATTCAGGTGCTCTCTTCATGGTGATGCTTCTCTTTTGCGTGTTGGCATCCGCAAGACCTTGAAGACGCCTCTGGGCATACGTGAGTACTCCTTTCATTAGCAAAGGGGAATCCTGAGGGCCACAGAGCCACAGGCTTAAACTGGGGAGGTTTAGACTGGACATCAGGAAGCATTCCTTTACCAAGAGGGTGGTCAAACACTGGAACGGGCTTCCTAGAGAAGTTGTTGATGCCCCAAGCCTCTCAGTGTTTAAGAGGCATTTCGACAATGCCCTTAATAATGTGCTTTAACTGATGGTCAGCCCTGAAGCGGTCAGGCAGTTGGAGTCGACGATCATTGTAGGTCACTTCCAACTGAAAATACTCATCCTGTTCTGTTCTGTTCCGTACATTACGGCACCTTGCAAAGCTAGGTGCCCCAAGAGCATCACGTAGTGGTTTCACCCTCCCTGGAAGACATGGCTTGCAACTTGTTATCGTAAGCGCAGCCTGTCACTGCGCAGGGCCTGCTGTGGAAGGCATTATGGAAAAGCATTATTTACACAACCTTTTCCCAGTCTCTCCATTCGAAGCTCCGTTGCCTTTTTTCCAAATGGCATGCATATCGTACTAATATCAGTTACCGTCTCGGTGCACGACTGCCTCAGGTTTCCCATTTGTAGACGTAGGGCACTCTGCCACCACCCACTGAGAAGCTTTGGGATGCAGAGCCCTTTCAAGAGGTGTTCTCTCAGGTTCTCCAAGAGAATTACAAAATTATTATTGCGTTGATGACGCCTGGGTCACGTATTAAATTTTTTTTTGTGTTAGCGCAGTAAAGCCTGGAGAACCATTTTCTTTAACGCTTCATCGAGTCTCCCTGACATTTTCTTTAGTGTGATGTAATTATTATGTCTGCGTGTGTTCAGCTGATATTCATGCTTTTTCGCAGCTGTTGTACACCTTGCTGCTCATCTGCATGCAGCCACCCTCATCTCACGACAACGGGGCACGTCGCTGGCAACAACAGCTTTGTGCACCCAGTTGTTCACAGGCTTTTTTCAGAAGATGAAGCCTGAAAGCACTTTCGGATACGCTTGAAAAGCCGAACAGGGTCCTCTATTTCCAGCCTCTGAAGGGAAGCAGGGCGGTCTTTAAATCTTTAGGAATAAGCTGGGAGCAAACAACTAATTAGCCAGATGCCGATGTGCATGAGAGCGCAGCGCTGAGCAGGCTGTGCTGAGGCAGAGTGTGGCACCGGGGCTGACGGCGAGGAAGGCTCTGGAGGACCGAAAGACCCTGGGAGGTGCGGGCTGCTGCCAGCGGCCTTTGCTAGACCCGGCGTGGAGGCGAAACCGCTCAGAGCAGCCGACTGCAAGAGCCAACGGGAACTGTTACGAACTGCCTCTTTTACCTGCCACCAAACGGAAACCTAAAGCAGCCAAACCCAGGTGAGGCGGGAGCTGAGGGTATTCGGCCCCCGCTGAATCTGGCCCGAAGGTGAATACCGAGTGGTGGAGACCAGGGATACAGATTGCCCGCCTAAGGGTTGTTCTCGGTAGGACGCCTGCCACAGGCTGTTCGCCGGAGGGCCCCCTGCCACAGGCTGCTTCCTGCGGGCGTGCAGGTAGTCCCTTGGCTTATCTGAAATCGAGAAAAGCTTTGGAAAAATAAATGGCTCCTCTTCACAGCACCTGAGCTGGCCTGTCTCCAGCAAGCATTGAAAGAGCAGCCTCGGTGCTGCTGGTGGCCTTGCTGCCGGCAGGGCGCACGGATTCGATGTTGCCATCACCGAGCGTCTCGTTTATGTGAAAAAAAAGTCTGGAAGGCATCCCACATTTTGCCTGTCGTCTTCTAACAGAGGTGAAAGAGGAGCGTGGCAGGGGAACGTCTTCAAACCCCCAGGATACAGTGGCTAGCTTGCCCCACAAAAGCCTGACTATTGTTGATGTCTGGCCACCAAAAAATAAGCGCCCGCATCTCCTGCACCTCCCAGGTTTGTACCTTTCGTATTTGCAGAGAAAAGCTTGGAAACATCACTGAAATAAATCCTAAAAGTCAGAAACCATGTGGCAATCCTGGTCCCTGTTGTCTTTTAAAAAAATTTTTTAAACTCTTTCCTAGCTAGTCTTACGACAGTTTAAATGTCTGACTCATGGCTTTTTGTGTGTGTTTGGGATTGGCAGTACTGCGTTTGACACAATGTAAAAGCAACCCGCACAGAACTGGTCAGACTTGTCTTCTGCAGAAAATATTTGTGAAACAACGTACCCTAAAATCACCCGGTAATTTGTTTTCAAATAAAATTTCAGGGAGGAATGTTGATTTTTTTTTTTTTTTTTTTTTTTAACCCAACCTCAAGGCACAAACTCAAGGACTCTCTCACCTACAAAGCTGTTTCATCCTTCTGAAACCCATACCACGTTCCAGCATACTTTGGTTTAGAAGAAGAAAACAGCTTAGAATAAGAGGCAGTGACAGTGACAGATCTCTCAGAAGAAAAGGGAAGTAAGGTAAGAAGCCTCAGGAGAACAAGGAGAAGCATCCACTGTCCCAAACACTGGTGTAATGAGCTTGCTGACACTGTTTTTCTTGGGCTACCAGTGTGCACGGCCTTTCATGGAGCACCCTTGGAGCTTGGCTGGAGCATCGCTCCGGTCCCACCTGCACAGGGCACTGCTGCAGCCACCTCTGCATGGTCAGGGTGACGTTTCACTTGTAGTTTCCTCAGTGAGCTGCCACTGTTGCTATGACAATTCTTCTGTAGCTTATTAATAAGGGAAGAGTAATAGTTAATTCCGGGAAAATGAAAACATGAAATATTTACGGTTGACTTCTGCTTTGTTGTTGCTAGTTTTCTTTTTTTTTTTTTCCCCCCTTTATAAGCAGCAACAAGAATGCCCAGTTTGTGAAAGGACAGATTGGATTTCTGTTTCAGGACTGCTTTATGTAATTAATTCACAGTCATAAAACAAAAAACCGCCACCTAAATCCACCCCCCCCCCAAAAAAAGAAAAACACAGATTAGCCGAAGCCAAACTTATATGATGTTTCTCATTACGTAACCGTCAAATGCTCCTACTGAAAGGGTTTATTGATCACCCAATAATGAAGGAACAAGACTGAGCTTCCAAAAACGCAGAACCCAATCTGTATGGACTGATAGACATAATTGATTCCTTTCAGCATGGAGGTGTTAACGTGGGAAAAGATTAGGTTATCTGAGAGGAGCAGCCTGAATGTTTAGATTGCTATTCAATAAAGGCTTTGTACAGAACCAGCACTTCCAGGGGGCTGTTTCATATTTTCAGTCTTATCTGTCAACAGCTGTGCATAATCCGCCATGGGTGGATCAATACGAACCAAAGGTATTGCGTTACAGACTGGTAATTCCTCAGAAAAGAGATTGTGCATTTAGGCTTCTTTGATAGTATTGATGTCAGCGGGCAAGCTAAAAGCTGGTAATTATCCCTCCCTCAAGCATTGATTATTTAAAATTTCCCGTGGATTGACAACATGTGGAGCCCAGACAATGCGGAGGCCAGTGGCGGAGGAGTGGGTGCCTGGCATGGTCCCCTTGCGTCCCAGCGTGCCCCGTTGTGGCCAAAGCGACCTCCAATGCGCATCGTGTCACAGGTCCACGTGCCAGTGGAGGAAACCTCACCCGGCACATGGCAATGCCCGACACCAAGGGGTCTCAGCAGTGCGACCCGCGTCCTTCCTCCGGGCCCTCTGCCTTCGGACCCGGCGCGGCAGCGATGGTTTTGATGCTTGGCGTCTCTTGCACGAGTTCTTTTGCGGGCCAGGAAACACCGCTGCCAGCGTTTTGCCGTCTGCCCGTTGGCGCGATGGAGCGATTCAACCGCCAAAAGGGCAACGCGTCAACCCGGCCGCCTGCTGCGGGGCAGAGGAGGGGAAGGCGGCACTATGTGCATGCTGCTGCGGAGCCAGCCGTGTCTGAACTCGTCCCCTTGTGACCACCGAGACCAGTGAAAACCACCCAGGAATGGATTTTGAACCCTCTCCTCTGCAAATCCTCACTCCATCTACCTCTGCCAGCATCCCGGACCCCCCTCCACAGCAGTCAGGGCACCCCGAGCAGGGGTGGGTGATGCCCTGTGGCCGTGGCAGAGCCGCCAAAATACTCATTTGCATTGATCCACCCATTGGTTTTCTGGGCTTGTCTCAAACATTCGGGCGTCCAGTCCCACCCATGTGGAATCATGCAATCTGCAGGTACGGCGAGGAAAGGCGCTGCCTCCGCCAGCCCCGCGCGGGGTTCCCTTCTGGCAACCCGCGCTCTCGTCCGTCAGCTGGCGTGGGATCTTCTGCATCCTCAGTCAGCTGTTTGGGGGAGCTGGGCCTTCTGCAACGACGGGGAAAGGAGAGTGTCCCCGGGGAGACGTCAGGTGAGGGTTTATGGTAGTAACTCGTTGGCACCGCGCAGTTTTTACCCAGTTTTTTTGCAAGGTTATTCTGCAAGCTGCTTGGTTTAATTAAAGCTCCCCAGCATGGGCTTCTCCCTGCATGTACTAAGTGCTGCCTTCAGGTCTTTCAGCGAGCTAACTATTAATTTCTGTAACTTAATCTGCATGCCTGCCTGCTCTTCTGCCCCAGGGAGCGGGAGGTTTCTGTGCTCCCCGCTGTCCCGTCAGCCACTCAGTATCCCTCTGGGGACGGACATGGGTACCCTTCATCTGTTACTTGGTGCCCGAGGGCTGCACCCAGCTTTGCCCAGAGGTGCTGGAGAAGCTACAAGCAAGTGTTCCTGCAGAGACAAGAGATTTTAATGTGCAAATCTCTTTCCAAGGACTCATACTCATGCGGTGGCCAAACGCCGGCACGATAGTTTGTTTTGTCTACCCATTGCTTTAAAAAGCAAACACATGAAGGAAGAGCCTTGCCCTGGTTATGTACATCTATTTACAGATTTCATACAGCTGATTATAGCTCAGCAAAGCGAGCGAGCGAGTGCCCGCCCCGAGGTTAGAGCCAGCCTGTTTGCTTCTCCCCATCTCTTGTTTCTGAATTTTTCCTCATATCCATATTTATAAGTACCACTGAAGAAGAACAGATCTGTCTCCTGTCATCGAAATGCCAGAAAAAGCCTTTAGCTCCTCAAAAACTAATAACTAATACGCTGGGATTGTTTCGCTCCCCGTCATTCCTCAACGGCACGTTAAACAGATGTCACGGCGCGCACCAGTGAGACGCACGTGGGTAAGCGGCAACTCTCTGGAGTTTAACAAAACTGAGGGAGAAGGAAAAAGAAACGTATGGAGGAGCTAGTCAAAATCTGATTGCCAGGGTCTGGTGGGGACACCTGCCCTCTCAACAGCAAAATGAACCGAAGCCTCAGAGGCACTGGATTCATTTCTGCTCACTGAGGGTTAGGCGCCCGCAGGAGCAGCTGAATCTCCAGTGCACGCTAATGGCTGTATGTCTCTTGTGGAAACGTTGGGTATGGACATGTCTCCAGGCTCTGCATTTCCTTTACAGTGGCATTTTCCTTGGACTTCCGCTCCAAAGCCCACTGTGGCTTTGTTTCGTGCCATATCTGCGAGCAGCCGAAGGAGTAGAGCTGCTCTGAAAATACGTCAGGCAAGGGCCCTACGCTCAGCGCTGCTCCTAGTGCAGTGAAGAGTCTTGAATTTAATCTTTGAAGAAAGATGGATCACAGCTGTCCTCATGCCTGAGGAATTCACCCTCCCGTTGATTTGGATCACCACCTACGCTCGAATCCAGGGTGGGAGGGATGGTACCAGCTTGTTGAATTGCAGAAAGGTGTCTCCAGTAGCAGTGCTGTTGGGTGAACGCCTCTTCTGGGGAAATCAGGACGTACGGATCGTGTTCAAAACGCAACACAGACCTCATCTCCCCCTGGCCTTCACCCAGAGGATCTCAAAGCAACAACTCTAACAAAAGGAGATGATTGATGAATGAATAAGTGTATAATCAGGTTGCACCCTTGGCTAGAAAGTAGCTAGAGATGTTGGTTAGGGGTTCGTGATTTGACTCGAGATGCCACGACTGTGATCTGAGTGAGAGTTTGGGGATAAGATGTAATTTGGGCCAAGAGAAGAAATCTTTTTCTTAAATGGCAATCATTCTGCTTGTGCCCATGTGAGGCTATGGATTTGACGTAATGAAGCTCTAATAAAGTAGGTCTAATCTACTCTATAGGCGCATTATATTTAACGCTTACCGTTTCTGGGGTATCTGTTCATTGAATTCAAGCTCATTTTCAGAAAAGCCAGAGGTGGGAGTGGCCACGACACTGAACTAATAGCAGCGGGACTATTGTCCTGGTGAGATATCGGATCAAACTCTCTCAAGCTGCTTCAGGTGACCAGGCCATAGCTGCGTCCCGGAAGGCAAAAATAACGTACTGCTGGGGTCACACGCTTGGAATGGGAAGGCTGCCCTGCCAACGGTGAGCTCCTTGCGCCCAGCTGAAACCGAGCGCCACAGCCCTTGGTGGACTCTTCTTCCGTTTAAGGGCTTCTGTGTTCAGGTAGGGTCTCACCAAATGGTTTCACCAGGATAGCAAGGGTTTGCTAGAAGCTGCCTCCTCCTTCAGCTATAGCATTTTGCTCTTGAGTCTGCATAATGCAAATTCCTGAACAGTTAAGTATATGCCTTTTCCCGAAGCTGCGATAGGTAGCATCGTTGTTGACAGGCTATTACTTTTTCCTACAGGACCTTTACTGGTTCTTCTGCCATTTAAGGCATTATGGTTATGCCTGCCAGACTCAAGGATGCTTTGCCTAGCCCACAGGCACCTGCTAGCTGGAGCAGTCTGTCTACATGCTTTGCTTCCTCTTAAATTTCTTTTTTGGCCTAATTTAGACTGATGGCCCGAGTAATGAGGTTTCTCAGAAAGCCTTGAAACGCTCTGGAAGCAATGTCAGCGCCAGGGAGAGAGACCAAAAGAAAGGTACATACCGCAGGCAATCGGAGCGCAAGAAGTGACATGGGTCTGCCTCTTTATAATGAAGACAACGTTAATGAAAATCCTTGTAAGCTAGGAAGAGCG
>NW_010514133.1:36636-37312 GCF_000687285.1 Phaethon lepturus
AGTACCTATTTTGTCATATAACGAGGGACATGAAGCAATATTTTGCAAAGGCTGAAGAGCTGTTTCAGCATCTGCTTGCTGGCTTTGTGGCAGTCTCTTTTTGACAACAGGAAACCAATTCCTCTAATTCCCCCTTAAATGAGAGCGCTTTCTGCCTTTTTTTTCTGCCGCCGCTGCTGGACTGGCTTTACTTTTATGCATCCTGAGGTGAGGGAGAGAAGGGCTCGGGTTTGTCAGGGCGGTGATGGCAAAGCCTAACGCGGCCGCGCTGCAGCCCATTTGTGCTCTTTAATGCTTCGGAGCCTCACGGACGGAGTGAATCACGCCAGAATAATAATGCCACATCTTGCAATTCATTCTCATCAGTTTTAATGAAGATAAAGGGGCTCACTTTATGAATCCACTTGGGCTTAACAAATTAAACATGCTGCTGAAAGGGTACATGTGAACAGAATATTTGTCCTTATAATGTTCATTTAGGCAGATGTAGTTAACTAACCTTATTCCATATATTTTTGTTTTCGTCTTGCTGCCTAAAGAAGGCCTCACAGCTACACAGTCAGCTCTGATCTTGTCCTCTGCTTGTTAAACATGTCGTTCAATGATCATTTTACTGCCGTTCCCCATGGTTTAGCGTTGTTTTGCGTTGAAAAAGTATTTTGGGTGTCTGGCAGTC
>NW_010514133.1:37575-37944 GCF_000687285.1 Phaethon lepturus
TTGCTCAGATTTGTTACGGACAGATGCTGTGGGGAAAGCTTAAGGATAATACCAGTTTTGCCTCCAGAAGCTCGAAAGCAAAGCAAGAAGTATCTATTACATCGAACACCTCCTTTCTGTAAACTGCGGAGAAGAATAAGATAATAAACACTAGAAAGGAAGTCAGTTAACACCCTGACAAGATTTATTTCCAGCAATAAACAATCTCCTGCAAATAGCCGGGGAAGGGTTGCGAACGCTCGCTCGCCTGGAGCTGTGACCTTGGATAAAACGCAGAGCGGAAGGGGACAAGCCGACGGCGAGCCGCGCTGGGCTGTGCGGGGATTAGCATTTATTACTGCAGCCGGGGAGGCAAGGCGGGCTTCGCGC
>NW_010514133.1:38177-44722 GCF_000687285.1 Phaethon lepturus
CTGGGAGGAGGGGAGGGCCAAGAGGGGAAGTTACTTGGGATCTTGCAGTTGCTTTTGTTAACGAAGAGCGGATCCTGTTTTCGTGAAGACAAAACAGTATCCGCAAATGCCAAAAAGGAGAGGCAAGAGCACCGACTCCAGAAAATGCAGCTTTCCTCTCTGCCGTTGTCTTTTCCTTGTCTTTTCCTTGCAGCTTCGCTGCTGAAGAAGGAGAAGCACAGTATGTGGTATTATTAGTCACTCGGAACCTCGGTCAGCCTGTACCAGCATCTGTCTGTTCAAAATATTTCAAGCTTTGTTTTTGGTCACGGACTCACAGCGGTCGTTAGAAAAAAACCCTGGCTTGGCCGGCAGCGTCGGGTTGTTACTGGCAGGAGGCAGAGAGGGAGGAAGAAGAGGAGAAAGAAAAGGACACGCAGGGCAGCAGCAGGACCACAAGCGTCCCACCAGTCGACTTCAAAGATAAAATGGGTTGAGTGGCGCTGACTTAAACCAACTTAGGCTTATTTATAGGGGCTGCCTTGGAACACCGTCCGTCACCAGCGCAGACAGCATCCGCAATTAGGATGCGGAGGTGGGCACCCCAGCCCCACAAGGTAAATTACCTTAAGATTTTCCAAAATAAAAATCACTCCCCTATGGAGCACCGACAGGTTTGTGTGGCTACAGCACTCAAGGCGACGGTATTAAAAGCCGATAGCTCACAAAGGAGCGACTAGCCCAAAAGTTAAAGTACTTATTAGCCTAGCAGTTATTTAGCTCAGTGGTATTTTTCTAGAAAGGAGCAAAGGTTTTGAGTCCGTTATTTAAAAAAACCTGTCTGCAGCTTTTAAGAAGCAACTTTTGAGAAGAGACGACGGCGATTATTTCTGAAGTATCTGTAATCACGATTTCCCACCAGTCATCCACTCGTAAGGAAGAACAAAATTTTCATCTTTTACTGTTGCCAGTCATGTCTTTTCAATGATAAGATACTTTTTGTTTTTTTTTCCTGGTGAAAAGCCTTCGTCGGCAAGAATTCCTCATTAACCTGATAAGACAGCTGTCCCTTTCCTGAACCATTTCAAATGTCCCCCCCCAGGTTCTGAGGCAGCTTCAATCTCTAGGTCATGCCACAGCATTTAATCTTGTAGGCAAGACCATCCAATTTAGGAATAATAAAATAAAAAATAACAAATAATAATAATAATAAAAAAAGCCTGACTGAAGCCAGAAAAAAAGCCCCAAGCATCTGTGCCTGGTGGGGTTAATCACAGCGCACATCAAGCTGACCAGCGTTGCGCCTTCCTTTTCCTTTCCCTTTCCCCAGCATTGTCTCTCAAAGTACATCAGAAAAATATGGCACGGTGGTTTGCGGGCCGTGTGTGCAGCTATCTCTGATTTGCTTAACCATCTTTGACCTTCCGGTTCCTGGTGGCTGCGTCCGAATAGATTTTGCCCGGTGAACCACCGTGCGAAGGGACCGGCTCGCGCAGCTCCCTCCGACATTTCTGAGCCAGGATGGAGGCCCTCTTATTCCCCTCCGTGGGGTGATAACACATTAAAACCCCTCTTTTGCCATCTCATTTATTACCTGAAATTGCATTGCACCGGAGCATTAGAGGATCCAGCATCCACCGAGATAGGCTAATTTTAATGATTGACTGAGGAACTGTTAAATTTTACTTCAGTGCTCCACTATCATTATGGAATTAGTATTAACGGCCATGTACTGCAAGAGCCGTAATGAGGCTGGCTGGAAGTGACGGTGCCGGGGAGCTGGAGCTCTATAAATATAAACTTAGTACATATCATTAAAAAAGAAAAAAAAAAATAGGAAAAAGCCCTCAGGAGCCTCACTTTGTTGCCAAATTGTGCTTGGGTCCCTGGAACGTGAAGTCCAATAACTTTATTTTTCCCTCCTCTCCTCCTCCCTCTGTCTCTCTTGTGCTCTCTAGTTGCTTTTAATTAAGCTTGGGTAAAATGAGCAGACAGAGATCAACACTTGTAAAAATGTCTCATTAGAGGATGATGGTGGGGCAGCTTCCTTATAGCTCCAGCGGTTTCTTCTGCACCAGCCATAAAGCCTGTAGCGATGCCAGGCCTCCCGGTATGCCTGCAGCGGCCGCTTGGGAAAGCAAGAGGCAAGCAGAAAGAAGAGGCCAGTAGAGTTTTAGCAGAACGAAATGCGAGACTTCTGGAGTCACCCTTTCCCTGTCCTGGCTGTACGCCGATCCGTTAAAACTCGCTGCCAGTCGGACAGTCTGTTTTATCGCCGCTCCAAAGCCTGCGTTCCCTCTGGTCTCTGCTCATATTGCCGTTTGTTAACCGTCAGCCCGAATTTGCTGCTGGTAGAAATGCCCATCGCCCCGCGGGTGTGGACAAGCCAAGGCTGCACCCCTTCCTTTGGCGGCGCTTCCTGCTGCCGCACACGACACACGGGCGCCCTTCGGCCTGCGCCAGCGCCGAGCGTGCTGTCGTTTATCTTTGGCCCTTGACTTCTGTCGCGGTTTAGCCCCAGCCGTCAGCCAAGCCCCACGCAGCCGCTCGCCCACTTAAAAAAAAGGAAGAGTAAAAGTGAGGGAATTTATGGTTTGAGATAAAGACAGTTTAACAGGCAAAGCAAAAGCCGCGCGCGCAAGCAAAGCAACACAAGGAATTCATTCCCCACTCCCCACGGGCGGGCAGGTGTTCAGCCCTCTCCAGGGAAGCAGGGCTCCATCAGGCGTAACGGTTTCTTGGGAAGACAGACGCCATCACTCCGAACGTCCCTCCACCCCTTCCTCCTTCTTCGTCCCAGCTTTATATCCTGAGCATGACGTCGTACGGTATGGAATATCCCTTTGGCCAGTCTGGGTCAGCTCTCCCGGCTGTGTCCCCTCCCAGCTCCCCGTGCACCCCCAGCCTGCTCGCTGGCAGGCCGGCACGAGGAGCTGGACTGTCCTTGACGACTTGGCAACAACTGAAAACATCAGCACGTTATCAACATTTTCTCATCCCAGATCCAAAACATAGCCTCACACGAGCTTCTGTGAAGAAAGTTAACTGTATCCTGGCTGAAACCAGGACAACTTCATCTCTGCCTCCTTTCCACTCACTCCCCCCCTTCTGAATAACTTCCTGAGCGTATCCTTTACTTCAAAGCATCTCAAACCTCCAGTGAATAGCCCGGCACCCTCTGAAGATCGAAGCTCCCCCTTCATCACTTGTTTTGGCTGTTTTCACTTTTCTGTCATGAGCATCTGATCCACCCACTGGAGCTTCCTATTCTCTGACAGCCATTTATGCCTCATTATCTCCTTGACAGCTGCATTTTTCACTCTGTCTTCTCTACTTGATCTTCCCAATCTTTTTCAAACATTTGTTTTTAAAGTTATTTCAACTTTCTCCATTTGTTTTCATGTGCTAATGTCTCATATCCTTACATCATCTTCAGGGCGATGCTCACCTTGACAGGCCTCTCTTTGTTTGTGAATAATCTACGTCTCATCCTCAAGTCCTGAAGAACCTCCTGTCAGTCTCTCATACACCTGAGAGCCAAGCAAGTAACACTCTGAGCAGATTAATCAGGTAGGAACGAGGTTTTCGCGGTACGTCCTGGTCCTCTTCTGCTGAGAAGAAGAACATCCTCTTTCTTACTGGCAGAGGATATAAAATAGAGAGTCTTCCGGTACGAAGATATACCTTGGGGCTTTCTGCTTTTCTCTCCGGTTCCTTTCCTCAGGAGGATGCACAGACGCAATCCTTGTTGTTACCATTGGCTCATAATATCCACAGGGGCTTGATGAGCAAGGCTGCCCACTTTCTCTGCAGAATTTCATTTTATTTCATCCTGCGTGTTTTTTGTTCTCTTAAACACAGGAGTTGTTTGTCACTGACCTTATAGAAGAATAGCAGTTCTTGCACCATAAAAAGTCTGCTGTTCCTTCCTGCGACTTCACTTAAACTTCAGTTTTTTCTTTGGCACTTATTACAGTGCAAACGATTTTTTTTAACCCTCTTCCTTCCGCCAGGTGCAGTCCATGCACAGCTCAGTTACCTGCAGGGGATGCGTATGTGATGCTCTCCCTGTCCTAATTGCCCTGCCTAACATTTACGATAACTGCGTCTGGTACTGATTTTCAACTTTTTTCAGTCTTTTTCAACTGAAGACATGGGACAGTACTTTGCTCCGAAAGTTTTATCAAGTTCTCTTCTGTGTCTCCTCTTTATGGAGGGAAGAGACCTCTTCCGGGTGGACAGTGTCTATAGTGCATGGCAGAAAAGACATCCCAAGATGTCCCAGAGCTTGCAGGAGGTGCCACTGTGCGTGCTTTAAAGCCGATTTCTAGACATATCCTTCAGTGCCCGCGTTTGCAAAGTTGTTGAAGGGTGGGCTGGGGAGCTGGCAGCAAACCGCTGCTCCAAATGAGGTACCCAAAACACGTTAAATGTTAGAGGGCACTTCTGCATGAGCCACAAGAAATGAGTTCTCTGAAGGGGTTTCCGTTGCCAGCAGGCACCAAGTCAGCAAAACAAAGGAGAAAAAATAGTTTGTGTTAAACCCCCACCTCTAAAAAAGAAAGCAATGCAAAACCAGTTTACCCAGTGGCTTGGAGTCTGACCTTAAACCTTCAGGCTACATCACATCCCACGCAACAAAAAAGTCAGGTACTTTTATTGCACAGCTGGAAGCCAGGATACCCTCCTCCTTTAACAGTACATCAAAAGGCAGTGGTTTACCATGCTGGGGATCCGTTTAGACCCAACCGAGTTGCAGGTAGAGGTTGATACCTGGCCAGCAGTAGGTTTTGTGCCTTCCTGCTGTCGATACTCGTGTCAGCAAGGAGAGGCCGCTCAGAAGCGAGGGCCCGCTTTGTTCAGTGTGTTACAGACGGTACTTGGAGATAACGCTGCCCTTCTGAAGAGCCTGCCGTGTCAACAGAGAGGAGAGCTTACCCGGAGAAGAAGGAGGGCAGAGTTGCGGTCCCCGCTCACGGCGTTTGCGAGGCGACGCTGGACCCGCCGGGATGGGCAGCGACAACCCTCGCGCTACCTTCCGCGGCAGCAGGGCTTTTTCCGAAGCGGTCTGCCCAGCTGCGCTCACTCTGCTCGTGATAAGCTGAAACATCTTTCTTCCTTTCCTTTTTTAAAAAATTATCAGTGTTTCTGTAACTCTTACAGAGCCTCTGAATCGAAACAGGGAGAACTGCACACGGCAACGCAGTTAAATAGCCGCGTACTTCATCTCCGGGGTAAGAACAGATTAACAGCCTTTCTTTAGATGAATCTAACCTATGCCTCATCGGGGACAAAACGATGACAATTTTTCAAGTCAAATAGCTTTGGGACTTAAAATAGTTAATTACCAACGGTATTGTAATGACAACACAAAGCACTGCAAGGACAGAAGAGGCTGGTGGACTTCATGGATTTGTGCCCTCCTGCTCCCCCCCGCCCCGCCTTTAACCTAAGAACTACTTCCTTTTGTAGAAAAATGAAATAAATTAATACCTCTTTACCCTCTTCATAGAGATTAATTTCCCACCAAATGCATCTCAGGTTTGCCCTGTTCTGTGGTTCCTTGTCGAACCAGAATACTGCTACGCTAATGCTTTAAACGCTGCAATTCAACAGAAGCTGAGGATTCAAACGCCTTAAAAAAACCAAACTTTAAAACTAATTGGAAAACCCAGCTTTAGGTCACAGGCATTTATTGATTTTTTTCCTATATATCCTTCCTCTCGTGATCCTTGCCGTTAGAAGAATTCTTGTGAAACAGTAATATCTTGCCACCATAATTTAAGCAAGCCTTTAAACTTCTGCAGGTATTGCAAACTTTCAAACCAATCTCATGATAATCATTCATCTTAATAACCTGCTAACTTTCCAGGGTATTGATCTGGTGTCGCATCCTCCTGGGGCCTCTTGCATCCATACGTTTTGGTGGCACTTCTGTTGTCTCTTTGATTTGTGTTGGCATGCTTGCCTAAATGTGACACTGTTAAATCTGACTTTATAAAAATTATATGAACGTCGCAACCAGGAAAAAGAGAAGGAAAATACAATCCTACACCCCCAAGCCTTGAGCTTCCTTGTTGGGAACTTGAAGCAACCCGATTTGCCCAATTTTGACCTTTGGAAATTTCCCGTTGGCGGTGGCCCTTACCCCTTCACCTGCAATAATCACAACAGTCGATAAAACGAGGAGATTTGCTTTTTATGTCATCTTTTGTTCATCACATCTGAAGGACAGCGAGCTTACTGTATTCCTCAGGAACACGAGGCACGTGTTCATTAAAATCTCTTCCCTTCGGAAAACGGTCACGCTAGTGGATGCACTGCACCGTTTTTCCTCTGAAGGTAGTGGCTGTTATGTACCACCAAGCATTGCTCTAGTACTTCAGAATAATTTATCCGGTCCAAAGAATGTGGGAAAGTTGTGGCATAAAAAGAGCTGGAACCTGACTTGAGATTCTACCGAGTTACTGGAAAACTTTTCTCCGTGTACAACCGTGACATAGTATATGACGACACCCTTCGAAGATTTAGTTTATTGCATTGGGTTTGCGTGGCAAGGTTTTGGT
>NW_010514134.1:0-9444 GCF_000687285.1 Phaethon lepturus
AAAAGAAAAGAAAAGAAAAGAAAAGAATTTGGATGTTTTCTTCGGCTCAAAGCCATGAGGGCAGCTGGTGATGAAACAAAGGTTTAAAATCAACATCATGACAGAAAGGCAGGGCTGCCGACACCGCTTCACCTCCATGGCAGTTGGCACCAGGCATTTGCCAAGCCGAAACCTGACTGGGGGAACTTGCCCTCTGCCTGAAAGCCAGCACTTACCCCATCGTCTGCTGGTACAGTCTTAACCTCACGCCTGGCTCCTCCTCAGGGCAGAAAAACATCATAGACACGACCCACACGGATCGAGCACCCTCTTAAAGAGAATTTCTTCTCTTACTGCTAATGCTGCTGCAGGTTCATGCTAATTGTGACCAGGCTAGTTTCTCAATAAAGTGAAAAATGAATACAATAAGTCTACAATAAACCTTTTTCCCCCTACTTTTTCTTTTTAGTAAGCCAAGCTCCTCACATTTTCTATTTCAGGCTTGGGAAGGGGAAGGGTGGTAGACTGGCAGGGGGGAAGGACAGCCAGCAAGCTTCAGAGCTGTGACAGCTGGCGAAAGTCGTGACCCAGCCTTTGCAGAAGCTGTATTAATGAAGTGAAATATTTAACATCGTATTGTTATCATCAGTGCATATTTGATGGAAACATAAAATGCTCATACAGGAGAATAATTGTGGTTCAAATGCCTGTCCCACCCACTAAGGCACTATGTATACAATAAGTCTCTGTTTCGGTCCTGACACAGTAACCTTTTATCTGTTCTAGAAGCTCCCACATGAAGAAATAGCTGGTATATATTTTGTAATTCTCCCTCTCTCTTTAACAAAACAGTAACATCAGGAACTGCTTTTTTGTGATGGGGGAAGAGACACAATAACAGATTACAGTTCCCTTCCTACATCAACACTGTGAACCACACTCAGCATCTGGAGAAACTAGAGGTTGCAATACATAGTTTGAAAAATCATGTTCGGGCTCTTTCTGGTAAGCAGCATGAGCAAATGTTTCTCATTCAGCATGGTGTTTCAGCTGAAGCGCATGAACCGAATCCTGCTTTCACATTAGCGTGAATCTGGAGAGATTCCACCGGGTTTGGTGGAGTTATTTTAGAGCGAGACCACAGTAACTCGGGCTGCAGCCTCGCTCACGGTCCCCGCTGAGAGGTACGGGGAGCATGGTAATAATTACTGATGGTTCTGCTTCCCTGGAGCTCCCCGCACTGAAGCAATTATTCTCTCCTTTTCATTACCCGTTCAGACCGCATTGGCTAAATACAAGACAGATTCAACAATTAATATGGACTCCATAAGAGACAGTGGGGAAAACCTACTTGCTGAAAACATAATTCTTCAGTAATCACTAGGAATCGCTAACTGTAAAGGAGCCAGATCCAATAAAGCTTAAAACTTAAACAGAACCTTAAGTAGAAACAGTTTTCCCCGTAACTCTGAGTCAGGCGTTTCAGTTTTGGAGGCACATGAGTTCAGATGTGCTTTTCTTTGTCTAGTTCAAAACAGCACCTGCTCTCCGAAAGATGGGGATGTTTGCGATGCGGCTGTGAGGTGTCTGACCCTACCTCTGCACTATCTTTTGAGCTCACGTCTGTCCCAAGGATTGTGGATTTCCCTCCAGGGAATAAGCGTAGACGAGCGCCAGCATCTTATTTTGGGGCACATCAGTAACGCTTTCAGTCATTGCACTGCCTCTGAGTTTCTGGAAACCTACTCTACAGTGGGTGACATTGATCTGACAAACCTGAACCTCAGAGGTCTCACCTAAAGTTTCCTAGAAATGCAAGGTTACATCTGAAGACTAAGAGTTGCCGTGGTGTTTGCCATCTGCCACCTGCACCCAAGTGTCGGACGGGACAGAGCCTCTCCCCTTCTTCTGAAATGACTGTGCCAGTATGCACAAGCTCTCACTGCCGGAACTGCCTTCCCCAAAACATGGTATTAAATGACACATTTAGCCAACATTTTCACTGGGGAAAATTCCCACTGGGGTATTCAGATGATATTAAATGTGGTTTGGATGTTCAGATTAAGCTGCAACCACAGAGTGGTGGAAAGGGAGATGGTTATATAGCTCCTGACGGATTTATTGAGTTTCCACGAGAAATGACTCTACATCACCAACTCCATTTACTTTGCTGTCTGCTTCCTTGCAGGGCTGGCTGGAACCAAATCACCTACTTCAGACTTGCAGCTCTGCTGGATTCCTTCTCCCTCCGCCTGTTTCTCTGACCAAGGAAGGGAGAGACATACCCAGTTTACCCTTTCCACAGTTGTCTTGGACAGGAACGAGATTGAACTCAACGAACTTGGAAATTTTCATTGTAAACAAAGCATCTTTTATTTCACAACTCGTCCCTGTTTATGGCAGTTACTCAGCCGCCGGTGCCGGGCAAACCCTGCAGACCTCGGAGGCCGGCGTGTCACCCCTCCGGCAGTCGGCCCAAACCTGCCCGGGTGCTGAGGGCAGGCGGGGGCCTCCCGGGGGGGGAGGGGGCCCCTGGCGGGGGCTGGCCCGACTCAGGGATTTAGGTGGCTCACATGGCTCTCCCCTCTTGGGATCCAGGGCAAATTAAGCAACGCACATGTTGGGGTGGTCCTCCCTCATCAGAAAGAATAAGGAGGTCCGTGACTCACTTCATCCATCCTCTTGGGACTGAAACGGGAAAAGCTGAGTCAAAGCTTCATTTGTATTTTGTCTGAAACTGTCAGAATTTGACTGGAGTTGTGCCTAATTTTTTTCCCTCAGCTGTTCTCCTGCAGGTTCTTTCTCTGAGCTCTCTCTAGTGTTGCTAAGAGTGTATTGCTTGCTGCTCACCCCTCCAGCTCTGCTAAATAAACCTTGACCGTAACAGCCAGATGGAAGTCCTCACCTTAAATTAAGACGTCAGCCCCTTTCAAGACTACATATAGCAAAAAGAGATGCAAATATAACCAATATTAATCCGCTCTCCGATTGGCAATATTTGAATGGTGTTGGCTCTCATTCTGGACAGTAACAAAAGAAGCTGGCTAATCGTATATAATTGTTGGGAGCTCTGTGCCATTAATCAACAGGAAGTTTTATGCAGCTGTCAGATGCACAAGCTGAGCATTTCCTGCAGGGGGGAAAGATTAATTTGGTGACAGTTTCGTTATAGATTTTGGATAGAAAAAATAGCGGTTTGATCACCGAAAAATTATGAAAGTAGCACACAGCTTCCTCTGCTTCGGAGAGGATTCTCCTCTGTGCCTGTCATCCTCCCCCCATTGCCACCTAGCTAAATGATTGCCAAGATGAGGCAAAACAAAACTCACCGTGTGCACCTCTGGTCTGTCTTTGATGCATACATGTGATGTCTTTGAAAAGGCTGTAAAAGTGTAATAAAACTAGAGCTGAAATATGCCTCAAAGAATGGATAGATAATTGTCCATTAGGATCACATAACTGGGAAAAATTAAATCGGTATAAACCTCGCTCTGATCTCTCTAATTTAATAAGGTTACACCAGTGTAATCAAGAAGAACATCTCAGCGACTGCAGATCAAATTAGCTCTCAGTATAATTGCACTGATGTTGGAGGAGTCACAGCAAGAAAGACATTTCCTCTGATATTTGCTGTAGTTATTTCTGTTGTAAGTGCTGCCAAACCAGGTCAGAGAAGGATGAGCTCTGGGGAGGTGGCGAGGGAGAAGCGGCTTTGATCTCAACACAAATAGCCTTGATACTGTGGAAAGACACATGGTGACAGCGAGAGCATTCACATTGCCTGGTTGCAAGTATCCAACTCACCTGCCAAAATTCAGGGATCAAACTTGGGAGAGAAAGGCACTTCAGACGGGTGTCACAACAACCTCCTGATTTGTCCAGGTTAACGTAGCTTCACAGCACAGCCTGTGTGGCATCCCAAAGGAGAACCGTCCCCTCACTTAAGCACGTCTGTTAAATGCCCAAAGCTAGGCAGTGACCTTTTCTGTTAAAGCTATCTAAATTATTCCTGCCCAATTCAAGTCATGAAGGGGAAAAAAACGCCTGGATGAATAATGGCAAAAGCAACTCTGTGGAAAATAAAGGAAAGCGTGCAAACATCCTTCGGCAGTACTACCATCTGTTTGGGCTTAATGCTAAGAATAGCCTTTTTTGAGGAAAAGGAGTATTTTTATTCTTATATACACACTACATGCCATAAGTTGAAGTATATGATAATCCAAATTATTTTTTTCACGACGCACATTAAGTTTTTAAGGCTGAATTTGATGCCTTTTTAGGAGCAAATAGATCCATGGAAAGCAAAATATCATGCAAACATATAGTGATTCTTAATGACCTTTTCTTAAAGGAATTAAGTATTTCTGGAACAAAATATTTACATCTAGCATTTCAAAATTGATTCATAACAATATTTAAACCCAAGGAGAAAGACCAAAAAGTTAAAAAAAAACAGTGAATGAAAACTAGTCCAGAGTCACTGAATGGGTGACTTGGTTTCGCAGCCAGGTTGGTATTTTGTGCCTTAGTCTGCAGGTAAGTTTTGTTGCCACCACCACATGTGCCACCCAGAGACTGTTCCCAAAATCATATTCTTTCTCTGGACAGGATTATGGGATTGAATTTGTGGAGTATCATCCGAGCTTGTAGGCAAGGATTTGCAATACCTAAGGCAATAAATTGACGGGAAAATGATAAAGATGCTTGAAGATCTGAAGGAATCAGAATGTCCACTCATGCCTCCATGCACTGCTGAGCTGGCGGACACAATCAGAAGCTGTTTTCATGCTTATAGTTTCTTCATCATCCTCTGAAGCATCTGACACCATTCACAGCCAGCACATCACCCTTGTTGCAGATCTGTTTCCGTGTCTTTATTATGGCTAATAACAGAATTATATTCAAAACCATAAAGCAACCCAGAAATAAAAGTGCCATCCGGATGATATGAGCAAGTCAATAAAGAAAAAGATTGCGGGGACCGCAATGGTATTTGAGTTTATTCAAATCGAGACGCATATTCTGCAGACAATGCACTACTTGGAACAAGCTGATTAATACATTTGAACACTTGAAGCTGACAGCCAAGTGATCTATGTACACCAGGCTTGGATGAAAGGAAGCCTAAAGAGAACTTCTGGGAACCCCTGGCCTCGGGATACTTCATTAATAATTAAGGAGAGGTTGACATTGTGCTTTTAGTATCTTCACATCACGACAGTGTTAACAGCGTTGCTGCTGTCACCCGCTGGGCTGGGGAGAAGCGTGGTCATGCTGGGAGCTCCAGCCAGCCCCCAAACCGGTTTATGGTATCTCCCCGTGGAAGCCTTTCACAACTCTTTGCTCTCACTTTCTCAAACTATAAAATAAGGAATTTTTGTTGGTGTTACGACAGCCTGTGGGAACCTCAGTTCATACCTCAGTTTGAACCACCTTGGCTGAGGTGGTGTGAAAACTCAGAACAAAAGGGCTTTCCCTGCTCCAGACAGCTCCGGTCTGAGCGTGGGCTTAGTGACTCACGTAAGGGAGCAGTAAATTGTGACAATAGGTTTAAAATATAAACGCTTAGTCAGTTCACATATTATGGAAGGATGTTAAGATCCACTTTGACTACAGCAAACAGTCATGTCATTAAATGTACTTTATTTTTTTCTGCCATAGTGGGAAAAATCCGTATTTGGAAGGGGTTTTTAGGTGTTCAGCAACATTGCAATTTCCAACAACAGAGCATCTGTGTTGGGCTGCCCCAAAGCCATAAAGTCAAGTATGCATTTGAACAGGTTTGGGTAGCCAGAATGCTCAAGAACAGACAATATTTTGAGAAGGGCTGGGAAGGTGGACTACTCCACCCCTCTGTGTGTTTGCACCCAGTGTTTGTGAGCACTCCCTGGGCTGATTACGGGAGGCAGAGGCAGGGGCAGAGCCGCCCGGGCTGGGCAAGCAGCACCTCGCCCTGACCAGCTCCGGCTCCCAGAGGTGCTGGGTGCCCTGGCCGTCCTCCCCAGGTAACTCGCGCTGCTGCTGTGGGTTGGGCTTTCCTTGGGTTTTGGTTTTGCTCTTCCTCTGCTGCCAGTTCGGTCCCACGCTTGGGCTTAGTCCTGCATGTGCTCTCGTGCTAAATGATCCTGGGGGCTCCTGCAAGTGCTTGGCTTATTTTGTTTGCGTTTTAAAGGGCCTGGTATAAATTTTCCCCTCTGGTGCACTGGATTTTTCTGCAAAAGAACGCAAGAATAAAAAGATCAGCTTTCTGACAAAGTGTTTCTAGCAGCCAGGTTGGATTGTTCACCTTTGTGGCACTGTTGAACGGCTCCCTCCCTGAAAGCCCAGGGTGTGAATGTTTGAACTATTTTGCTTTTCACATTTGGCTCCAGTGCAGAGTGGCTGAAAGAATTGTATTAAAAACTGCCCCTAGAGCCTTAAGGACTGTAATTCTGCATGTCCTGGATGCCCAGCCAGCTGCCAGCTTGCTATTCAAATTGTTCTTGGGTGTTTCTTGTTTGCTCTGGGTGAGTCATCTCAATCCTTCCTTCTCCTGCCCCTTCACTACTGTCTATTGTGTGTCCATTTCTCCTCCTTAGCCACTGACAATGCTCAGATGCATTTCTCCTCTGGTTTCATCATACCCAACACGTGTCTGAGTTATCTTTTTCTGCAGGAGAGCAATTGAGAGCTGCACTGAAGGAAGGTAAGGACACTTTCTAAAACCCTATCCTATTATGAGTCCTCCCTTGGCTCCACACGAATCAGAGCAAGAGCTTCTGCCTTTCTACCTGGACACCGACTGACATGTCCCCATGTTCACCTCTTTTCCAAGAGGCAGGATAAGGGACAGAGACATACTAAAGAGGATCCAGTCCTTGTCCTGTGGCCACAAGGCAGGCTGGTTTTTGCATGAATTAATGCCTGCTGGGTCCTTCCTCTGCCTCTGGAATATACGCGAGTTTATTTATGTCTTCCCCCAACACCTGCAGAGTGGACATGTCTATAATGAAATGAGATGCAAAGAGAATGAAGTTGATTTTTGCTGACATTTAAGCACAACATATGGCAAGTTTTAGTGAGGAATTGTGTACTTTTTATATTAGTAGACACTGTAACAACAGAGATTGTGATATTCTAGGTTGCTCAATACATTAGAAAGGTCAGGCTTATCCGGCTTCAGCCAGAGTACACAGTAGATCACGGATTTTGTTGTAATTTTCTCTCATAGTGTTCAAAGCTTTTACCACTCTGCCAGGACCAAAACAATGATTTTTGAGAGGGAGAGATAAAGGAGAATTTTACCAAGCCTCTAGCTCATGCTCGGGGCACGCTACAGTTCATATAACTTAAAAAAATTCTAAAACCCACAATTTTCTTTTGGATTATTTTCTGCATTATAATGGAAGCAGTGAAGCATAATTTGGGAAAGGAACTGTTTCAGAGCTGCGTCTGATCTTGAGGCTGGTAGTTCATGTTCCTTTTTAAACCAGTCGGGCTGCATTCCAACTGGTCTGAATGAGCCCCCCTGCAAGGATAAAGCCCTTGAAACTTAATCAAAAAATCTGTATCTAGAAAGGAAGCCTAAGGATAAGAATGAGCTTGCTCCAGTTCCTCTCAACTTCTGTTTTCTTCTCATTTTGAAAAAAGTGTTCTTGCATCAGGATCATCTCTTTTCCCCTCCCAATCCTTGAAAATTGTCTTGTCTCTGAAAATGTTGTCAGAATAGACATCTTCTCAACAACACCTCCCAGGTCTACTGGAGGCTTGCTCCACACTCACAGCTCACTACAGAGACCAGCTTTGTGCTTTTCAGACGTAGACCAAAGGGCACAAATAGGTCCTGCCTGGTGGTTGCACCACTAATAGACAACCATGATTAATACCTGAGAAATACCAAAAACATCCAATGGAGAGACCAAGTCAACATCCGAAGAGATAGTGTAGGGTTCACAGCGGGACGGAGGTCCTCAGTGGTTGACGGTGTCTGATTCTGCCCACTAGGAACAAGCGCGTGGCCAGATCCTGACTGCTCCCCCAGACTTGCGGTTCTCAAGCAAGTCTCTGCACACTGGGAGTCCTCAGCATCTTTTGAAAAGTCGTTTGCTTGCGTGAGGACTTTAGCTGGGTGCCAAAATGGGGCTTGCTGCTTAGCTTTTGGCAGTGCACGTTCAAAATGGTGGTTTTTGTAAACACACTGGTGAAAAAAGACACCAAATGAGAGCCTTGTGAGAGTCACTTATTTTTCCAAAAGCCTCCTTGGCTCCACATTTAATAACTTTAGCTTCAAGAGAAGGTGTTTCAAATGAGAGAAAAATGGATTTGTTCATCTAAACTAGAGTCCTGAGCCATGTGGGAAAAATGTAGCCTTTTCATGTTAGTGACCGAGCTGGAGTTGCTTGGTTATGGAGATCTGGAGCTGCATATGGGTGCAATCAGATGCAATGGTTTCTGCAGCAGCAATTTTTAGATGCAACAGTAGAAGTGAATAGCTGTGACATTACTTGCTTTGCAACTTGAAACTCTGCCAATTTGATACCATTTTGTATGTGTATGTCATCACTTCTGCTGATACTCAGTTCTGTCCATAGGTGGCAGTGACCTTTCACTTTTTCTGTAAAATAGGGCAGAAGCATACATACATATTTATCTTCCTAATTTTGCTACGGGATCTGGGCCAGGACTGCGAGGCTGTGCCATTGACTGAGCTCTGCACCCAGAGGGATGGCCGCAGACTGGTCACCTTTCTTCAGTCAGCCGCTTTGCCCCAGAGCACGCCAAATGTGCAGTTATAATACTGCTTATCCAATGCAAAAATCAGTGCAATACAATAATCAACTACTGTTGCAAGGAGGGAAAAATTCTGAAGACGTATTATGTATGTGCATCGTGGAGGACTGTGTTTGGTGTTTTGGGATCATATTCCAAAAGTGTTTATGTAGCAAGTTTGTCCCATTTTTAGCAAAAATACTCTCCAAGTCTTGTCCAGCTGTTTATGAGACTCAGGGTTCTGGTGAGTGAAAATCTTTAAAATTTCCACATGACCACTCTGTGTTTTATTTCAGTGAGAATTATAAACTTGACTGTAGAAAATGGGAAATCTCTCTTAGAGTAAAATATGCCAGAGATCAGAGCATGTGATCTCTGCTCTGTATCAGTTAAAGATAACTCACTTGACATGAGTAGAGCTGCATCAACAGGAAACTGAAGTAGTTGAGAATCAAGCTACAAATCATTGTCGAAATAAAAAAAAAAAGGAAGGAATTTGCTTCTCTCACTCCCCTCAGATGTGTACTGATTTTACAGCACATGTGAAAAAGGAAGCACGTAACCTGCAAATATTCCAGCCCCTGCTTAAGTTGTCTCCTGGCATAAACCAGGCGTCCTTATGAATGGAAAACAAAAGTAAATCCTCCAGATTCAACCAGGCACTAAATTTACCATCGAGACTAAGCAGTAGGATTTGAATCTTGTTTTATTCTCTTC
>NW_010514134.1:9475-29875 GCF_000687285.1 Phaethon lepturus
TTGCTAGGAAACAAACACATAGCAAGGACAAGAGGCCATTGTACATTCCAGGGGGAAACGTTGGCTGTTTTCCACCATAAATCAGAAATTCTGATTTATAGTGGAAATATCAGCTGAGAAGATAAAACCCCTGTAAAATAACTCTGCACTCAAGGCTCAGTCCTACAGACACTATTCATGCAACGATTCTCAGCAGCGCACGACGGCAGTTCGCGTTGCAGCATCGGTGGGGGCCGTTCAGCGTCCAGCATGGCACTAGGCACTCAGCAGAGAGCAACAACCATCTCCGGAGAGAGGCCCAGCTTGGATTTCATGTCAGCTAGGATGCAGCATAAAATAGAAAGCAGATCTGGACCATCCGTGTAAAGCAAAGGTCTGTAGCTTGGGGTTAGCGAGAAACCACAAGCAGCTTGAGCTCTGTAAGCAGTAACTGGCAGCAGACACCCGGGGCTGTGGGCTGACAGCAGAGCTGCCCCCCGTTCTTGCCTTCAGATTCATGATTTAGCAAAACGACCCCTCTCCTTTTCTCCAACAGCCAAGGGCTGTTTAATTAAAACGCTAAAGCTGCTCTCATCCATACCTCTGCAGCTTCGCTGGTTCATACAGGCATAAACCAGAGCAATAATAAAACAAAGAGCACTTGGTACCTGCGGTGGCCGTGCAGGACATCCAACAGGATGAGGCTAGAGCTGGCTCCAGCCCTCTGCCTTCCTCTCTTTGAAGACCTTCCTCTTTCAAGGTGTGGCTCAGAATAGTTTCTCCTTATTGTTTATTTGTGTAGCTTTAACAGTATATACGCATATATACCCTGAGCCAAAGTCAATAGGAACCTTCCTCTTAACTTCCGTCCGTGATGGTTTGCCCTTCAACCGTGTTGTATGTTTGGCCCCAAAGAATTTACAGTCCTTAAGCATAGCAACCTCAGAGGGTACATAAATATATTGTAAATTAAGGGGGGGAGTGGGGGAAACAGACCAAAACAAAACAAAGAACCCCCAACAGGTTTATGTGTACTTATACATCAGAAGGGGACTAAAATGGAATGAAACACATTGCTCCTGAAACAAAGTTTAAAGAAATCAGAACAGTTTCACTGAGTGTTGAATTACCTAATGGACTAATATAAATTAACTAGCTCAGATTATGCCTGGATTATAGTCAGAGCTGTGACTCCAGTAGGTATGAACAGAAGAAAGCCATTTTAAACTGACTAGCTTGGGTGTCAGTAGTGCTGCACCTGTGGCAACACAAGATGCTCGAAAAACACATCCAGGACCACAGATGAATGCTGCGGTAACTGGTTCATGTTGTCTCCAACTTGCAGCAGCTACAGTCTTGGCAGTGCTCGAACTAGCCAAGGCAATGAAGCTCAGTTATTTCTGTGAGCCGCAGTCAACTGGTGAAGCTGTCTAGAGCAGGCAAATACTTCCACAGCCACAGGCGAGAATTTTCCCCAGAGGAATTGTTATACACAACTGCATGATGTCATTACATGGTGCCTCTTTTCTCTCTTCTTTTTTTTTTAAATGAAACTAAACAAAAACACAACCCCCTACCAAGCTGCTGTAATTCATTCATATATGTTGGTCTTTTTCAGTTTATTCTGCTGCTAACTCCATATTACTACCTATTGATTCCTACCAAATGACGCAGGGGTGATTACATCCAGTTTTCCACAACAAACAAGAAAAGTTTCTTATTTTGTACCATTTTCAATGAGCAGCTGTGAGCCTCTTTGCATAGTTGGGGTTGAGTAAGACTGGTTGGTGCCGACTGATGACCAGGGCAGGTGCCTTTGGGAAGGCAGGTGGGGCTTATTAGGAATTTAAACAGCCTGACAAAGTCTGTCACCATTGGCTGTCTCTTAATTTGAATTAGGCAGTAAATTCATATTAATGAGCAAGAAAGGGTTATTTGGGTGATTTTTTTTCCCCTCTTCATCTTACAGGAATTATGGGGAACACAATGAGTGTCCCAGAGGAAACTGAAGAAGACAATACATGCACAATAAAGAGCTATCAGGTAAGCAAGAGCTGCTCACTCTCATCTTCTCTGGCTATTGCATATGGCAATCAAATCCCATGATGTACCCAGTCCTAAGAACTGTATTATTGGCTTTTTCAGGCTCTATCCGAATCTCCTGACAATATTAAAAATGGATCTGTTGCATTTGTTCAGACTCATTCTCCTGCAATGAATGGTGACGGTATGTACCGGGAAAGGGAGTTACCAGCTGATGTTGTGTTTGGATGGAGACTGAAATACCCACTAGTGTGGAAACTGGTAGTCTGGAGGGGATGTAGGAGACTATAAAAAAAAACCCAACAAAAAAACCCCACAACAACCAAGGGGGCTGAATGCATTGGAAAAAGTAAACTTATGCAGGCTAGAAACTACATTCATTGAACCATTATAATTTTCTGTTTATAAAAGAAATCAACAATGTGCCCTAGACTTAAGGGTCTATCATCAAATTGCCTAATAAAGGTGCCCAAAGATAGGCAGGCTACAGCAGTACAAAGCTTTGCAGAAATGGAGCGCCTTGGGATGGATGGAGGAGGTAAGACAAAAATGGGCCAGAAAACTGACTATTGTATTGCTCCAGGTAACATGGATCTACTTATCAATGAGCTCAATGTGTCCCACTTGATTTGAGTTTTGTAAGGAGCTTGAGGCAGGTGTTTCAAGGAATACCTGAGGTAGGCACAACAGAAGTTTACACTGCTGATCTGGCATTTTAGCTATGTGACTCTGAGGGGTGCTTACCAAGTGCCTCAAGTTGCTACAATACTGAGTGTAGGAAATGGAGATGGAATCATGCAAGCACAAAAGAAATGTATTTAAATTATTTAAAGCCGAGAGTAATATTGTATTAAGGTGAGAAAGGGAAGAAGGGAGTAGGAAACTGTTTGCGGGCAGGGACTTCTTTTAGTGACTGCAATAAAATATGTTCTTTTGAAACATTCTGCATGCACTCATGCTTCTGGGGGTGTTTTGAGCAGTCTAATGTTAATAAAAGAAAATTTTGCAAAATTCTTTGCAAGTTGGTTACAAAAAAATGAAATAAAATTAAAAATAAAATCCAGTTCCTAGCTATGTGTTCTCATCCACAAGATTGTAAGTTCTTAGAAATGCCCTCTGCATTTTTTTGTGAAACCATATTTCTGCTCCGCAAAGGAGCAATTTCAACAAATGATATGATAGAAATGTGAGCACCTTTTTGTTCATCTAAACATTTCCATCTTGTTCTCTGATTTCTGGTCCTGTGTTCTTGAGTAGGTGCATCGCTTTGACTTCAAAGACACCAAACAATTATTTGTTAACAGTGAAATATGTATAGGGATATCTTTTGTGTCCTGCCTGTCATTTAGAAAAAGTGATTGGCTGGGAAAATTACCATAAGGCGGTAGGCATTATACCTGTGGTGACGTTTTTATAACATAATTGCTTCTGGACCTGAGGTCTTGCAGTGAAATGCTACTTCTGATCCTGAGCTGGGCCTTGCTGGTACCTTTCATATATAGAAACCTACCTTGCTCTTATTTTAGAGGTTGTAGACCACCTTGAAGAAAGCAGAGCACAACTAATCTGCAGCGAGATCTTCATAAAAAGAATTTAACTGTCAACTGCCTGTCTTTGAATTGTAGAGAATTTAGGGTATAGCACAGTAATTTATAGAGCTAGATAAGCGACAACTGGGAATGCAGCATGGCTGACAACATTATTACCAAGAGGTCAGTCCTGTTCACTAGAATGTATTCAAACTGTGTCACAAGACTGATGTAACCCCGACCACCTCTCTCCTGTTACTGTTATAGGATGTATTGGATATTACTCAACTACTGCCAGGGCAACAAGAGCGTGGCGGAAGGGGATGATGACTTGTTTCTTTCTGCACACTAATGAAATAAAATACCCCAATATATATAAAGCGTAGGTGTTAGTGTAGAGGTCAAATGGTTGGTGGGGGTATGGGTAAGTCACTGCTCAGTAAGTGCATCCCATTTCAGACCTACTTGGGTGGTGGTCATGGCAGGACAGCAACTTGGTTTTCAAGCGATCACACCAGTGACAGGCTGGACCCTGGGTCCTCATGGAAAGGTGCCTGTCAGCAGCTGAGCCCGACTTCCAGTGTTGACATCTTGAAAATCTGGTGTGAACTACATGCCCTGAGCATTAAAAATTTGGCTCCGCGTAGTTTTGAAAAGCTATCTTCACATTTATGGGCAATTGCTCTCATCCATAGCCATATGTGGGTCTCCTCACCTTTCAGCACCTCATTAATTTCTCCTTCCACCTCTTGTTGGCTTTGGAGCCTCTCTGAGCAGCATTCAGGCAGCGGTCGTTTGGAGCAGCGTTGCTTCAGTTCACATCTCTGCAGATTCAGCCACATTAATTTTACCTGTGTCTTCCTTGCATTGGATTTCTTTCTGTTTTCAGAATATGATAAAACCAACAATTCTCTCCAATCTCTGCAAGAGAACCCTCTCAGCCTGCTACATCCAGTTGAAAAATCTAAACTTAGACAAAAATAACCAAAAACTGGTATGGGAATATGCAGATGGTACTGATTACAGTTCAGAATCTCTGTTCCATGGCTAATTTCGTAATGCCATCTAGCTGTGTAAGTCAGTTTAAAAGGCTGCCTACTAGAAAATAAAAGCCTGTAGCTGTGTGTTTCTGCTGGCATAAACCAGAAGAGTTCTGAAGTAAATAAAGGCCAGATGATTTACTTTGTCTGAAGACCTAGAAAATAAGTGTGCATTTTACTCTTAATATATAAAATGAAGCATATGGCATTGTTTTACTTAAATAGATTACCTAATTAATGTAATTACTAAATCAGTTTAAGTAGCAACTTGAAAAACTGGGCTGTCCTGTGTTATTACTTGTATTTTAACTTTATTAATGTTTAAAAAGCAGTTAAAATCATTAACTATTTAGATACCTCTCAAATCTCACTGGTTGTGTAAAGTAATCAAGGTCTTGGTGAAATGAAAGTGCAAGTGCTGTTTGGGGTGTAAGTTATTCCTATAGAAAATGTAGTTGATATTTTTTCTAAAATGAAATAATCCAAGACATAGTACTGTGACCTATTTTATGTTCATAAAGTGAGCACCTCTGGAGAAGACAAAAGAGCTGCAAAAGAGGCAAGTGAAGCACGAGGATTTTATTAATAGTGTTAGATGTATGCTCGTGGTCTTTGTCTTGTTAGTTTGCGTTTCTGTGATTGCCAGTGATCTGACCATGTGCTCGGCATTAAATGGTATAGTTGATAAATGAGTCTATGAAATCTGTATCTGCTAATATAATGAAAAAAGAATCCAGAGAGTTAACTTAATATGACCAGAGGAAGTAATGTTATTTGGAAGAGCCCTGTCACCATCTGCTTCACATCTGGGTGAGCAGATTGGTGACTGGCTCCCTACGTTGGCTGCTTCTGCTCAAACAGGCTGACAGCTGTGTGGACTTAAGGATTCTTTCCATGACTTGCCTTTCCTGCTCCTATTGATTATCGTGGCCGCAGACAGCGCACAGGGTGCTGGCACCTTCACCTCCTGTAATGCCCTTTAAATAGTAGTGGTGCCCCAGCTGCCGCTTCAAGACATGCTGCTTTGCAAGCAAGAGGATAGCAAGTTCGATCCTGACTTTTCCTAGTGTTTTGTGTTGACCTTTTTGAACTTTAATCAAAGTATTAGGTGGACAACAGGTAAAGGGAAGAAGGCCAGAACTAAAAGCTGTATATCTGAGATTTGCATTACATAAGGTAGAAATGTACCAGGAGGACAAAATGGGGAAAATTTACTTTGTATTTGGGTGGCAATTACATGCAGATTAAAACAATAACCTGCTCATAAAAAGAAAGATTACGCAAGGAAGAAAAGTTCAGTTAAGATGCAACTCCTTTGTTGCAGAGGACAAATCTGATTCAGCAACTCTACTAGTAGTATCTAACAGAAATGTGTGTATTGCAATAACTCTGTGCCTGTAAGGTGTGAAACAAAATGCATCGTAGGTTTTTTTAAAGAATGACTATTACTGGTCTTGCTGCTAAAGTCTCTTCCCCTATTTCCATTAATTTCAGTAAATCTGTTAGGTAAATAACAATGGTAGTTAACTTGGTGAAAGAAAATTATTCTTGGAGCATAAATGTACTGTCCATTTGATTTGGTTGGAACAGTTGACCAAGATTGCAAAGGAATATTAGTATCTTTTTTCTTTTTAAGAAAGGGGGCAAATGTTTTATTTTAGAAATCTCTAATGCTTGTGAAAACTCATTCACTTAGTCCTGTCAGTTTTTTGGGGATTTCCCACACAAGCATGAGATGTACATTGGGGATCTGAAAATGCTACATCTGCTGTAGCATTATAATACCAATTCAGATTAAATAATGAAAGGAAAAATTAACCTCCACAATGCCTATAGAAATATATCAGAAATGTAGATTAGAAAATTCACTCTCTATTGCTAGGTGTTTAGAACTGTAAGCCTCGTATTTGCTGCAGTAATTCATTCAGGGCTATTATAATCAATTGTGCTGGCCTACGCTGATGGACTTCTTAGTGCCAAACATTGCCTTGTAGCCCTTAATGGTTCCTTCACGGCTGTTAAAATCTATTGTCTCCATGACTATCTTATTCCCTGGAGTTCAGATAATGCTGTGGTACTATAACAACATTGCTAAGCAAAATATCTGTTTGTAACTGGCTTGTATTCAAAATAGTCAAAGATACTAAAAGTGTATTTGTAGATAATGGCTTGCTCAGTTCAGTTTCAAAAAAAAGGTATTTTTTTTCTATTGTCAAAAGCAACAACATCAGGAAACATTTTTATCCTAGCACTTATTTTATGGCATGCTTATGTGTTAGTGGCCTAGCGGAGGAGATGTCTATGCTGAAGACCTTGCCAATTCAAGTTGTTCCTTGTTCAACAACTAAAAACTTACTTGCGCTATGGGAGAGTCAGTAGGATAAATGACAGGAGGTGAGAAGCTGCCAATGTAAGATGTCACAGGACTTTATTTATGTGTTCCCTATGTGTAAGCACTAGCCATGAGGGTGCATATGACGCTGAAACCAGGCTAGCAATCAAAGGCTAAGGAAAAGGAGCATGTTTTAAGAAACGTCCGAAGCATTAACCTGGGCAAATAGCGCATCAAAAATAGACACATACCTACTGTATAGCTTAGGCTGCTGCCAGGAATAAAAAGAGCAGACTAAGCATCAGAGAAAACCAGGTCATCGTGGAGGAGGGGGAAGGCAACGCGGCAGTGCTGGACAGGACTGGAGGAAGTCTGGTGGCCATCTGCTATGTGCACCACGCTGAAGTCTGGTTGTATTCCCGCTGATTTGCCAAAGCAAAGCAGCTGACAAAAGCTTGGGCAGCCTTTTCCTTTATGTCGGGCTGGTGGCTCTGAGCTTCCTTCCATGCCAGTCGCATCCTCGGGGTTCCTGCCGGCACCAGCGCTGCGTCCTGGTCCCAGCACGTGTGAAACGGGCGCTTCGCTGCGGGGACTCTGCCCCAGCGCTCTGGGCTCTGCTGCCTGCCCCAGGTCCCGCAACGACCAGAAATAATTCCATACCTCTATGGTCGGTTTTGCAGCTCGCATGGTCAGTTTAAAGCCTGTGCTTGCCGTAAGGCTTTGTCCATTATAATGTTTTATTTGCTGGCTCTGTCTAATAAAAGCTAAGCACTTGCTTTTTAAAATTCAGTGCTAATTCTGCAGACTTGGTCCCATTCTGTGTCAGCAAACATAGTGGTGGTGTTCATCCTCAGCCTATGGAAGTGCTTAAAATGCTAAAGGCCAGGATACGAAAGGAGGGGAGAGAAAGTCTGTCAGCAGTGACTTCTGAGCAGAGAAATGGTATTGACATAACATTGCACTAACCATTACTCTTCTCTGTACAGTTTTTCCTACAAGTCAAGGAAAAAACTGTTGATCTAATCTAGCAAATTTCAGGAAAAATACCATTATTTTGAGTGTGTTCTTACAGAAAAGGGACTTTGTGTAGCTATAGTATTGCCTTTCTAACATAGCCTGATGAAATGAAGGGAAAGGAAGGACAAATCTTCTTTAGTGTGACTGTTTTGTTAAATACTTGAAATGAAAATGCCTGTGCAGTAGTAATATGAAATGCAATCTCACAGCAGTGCTGTAAATTGTATATTGATTTTAGTTTCAGAGCAGTTAGTAGTCTCATTCAGAGTGAACAGCTCTGATCTACTTGCAGACCTAGTCTAGAATTTGCGAGGTTTTGTTTCTATTCCTAATACTGCCTCTGGATTGCGGAAAAATTTTTGAAAGAATGGCACTTCTGTGTTTCTTTAAAAACAAAAATATTGTGCACTTTTCATCCAAATACTGCAGTTTCAGAGCCTTGCTCCTTCGGTTTGCTGTGAATGAGTCAAACCCTTCTGGTCAGCCCACCACGGTAGTGTCTCCTCTGGTGGTGGGATCTGCTTTGCCTGGTGTCTGAGCAGGCTTTCCCTGAAACAGTTTGAACTGTTTTGACACAAGAGACATGCTGCAGAGCTCATGCTGGTGATATTTTCCAGGTCTTTCATTCCTTCCATGATAATTAGAGATAAAAGGAGCCTGATAGGTTCATGAGCTACTTTTTGTCTGGTTGGTTTTCTTAGTGATGAGCTTATATTCCTATTTTTATACCAAAGACAGTTTTCCTGTGTTTCATTTTTTTATCTGTAACATAAAGCAGAAGTCCAGCATCTCTTACAATTATTTTCCAATGGATATTGTTTCTGCTTTCTTTAGCTGGGGAAGGGTTTGCTTTTTCCTTCCTTCCTAAGTCTCCTACTATAATTAGAAGTTAGTGCTTCAGTTCTCTTTCATACAGTACTACAAGAGGCTGAGGAAACTATAACTGATAGTGGCCCTGACTGAATGGATGAATAGGTGGCTGAGTAGCTAGTTATTGCCATCCAAAGAAAAGGTACAAATATGTTGAAACAGGTGCTTATGAAATATTGCAGAAGAATATTACTGGCAAAGGATTCTTGCCAGTCTGAGTTCTTTTCTCATCTGAATGGGAACAGAATCCAGGGAAAGAAATCTTCTCTATTAGAGACAGAAGTGAAAGAAAAATTTCACTTCACACAAAGAAGAGAAAATCTATTTACCTGTACAGAACAGGTTGTACTGAGGCACTCTGGCCTCTCTGCATGCTTGCATATGCCCAAAACACAATTAAAAAAAAAAAAGTCAGATTAAAAACATTAGAAGTAGAGAAGTTAGGAGCCAGCTCCCCGGCAGCTGGTAAAAGGCTGGCTGCTGTTGTGAATCCTGCCACCACAGCCCCGCTTCATCGCCTGTTGCCTCCTCTGCTGGCAAGTATCTCAGTGAAGTCACTCGAGATTCACGCTGACGTGCCGGCACGCGCCGGCGCTGCTCATCTCTCGGGCTTGTGGAAGCTCCCACCTGTAGTCAGGACCAGCCCCGAACTGTGAAACACGGGTCCAGCTGGGACTCTCCGTCACCAAGCTAAGGCTGTGGGGAAGGGGCTGTGGCAGCCGGATGTTGGGGCTCTGCTCTCCTGAATTTGCCCGGGGCGTGACCGGGTCCCCGGGCACTGCCGCAGGGGGACGGTACCCAGCGGATGCGGGCACGTTATGCGTGCGGTGCCCACTGATGCTTGCGTGCTGTTATGCAAAATCCTGAGGTGGATAGTGTGGAAAGCTGGAGTAATTTTGCTGTAAAAAAAAAACTAAAGGGCAGTTTTGACATCTGTGATCTAAAAATGTTCTGCTCTCTTTATCTTAAACAGGAATTTTAAAAATGAAACTGAACACTGAAGATCTGTACTGTGGAAGATGGGCATTTTAGTCAGGCTTTGTTGGTATCTGGGGTTTTTTCTCTTAAAGTAAAATGTTAAAGGCATAATATTGACTAGACTGTTACAATTACATTGGAAATAATTTGAATTTTACACTGAAACTGACAATTTTAAAATTCTAATTTAGCAAGTCAGTTTGAGTGTCAGTTTTTCAGTTATAATTAAGTAGGTCTAAATTCATCCTTGAAATCTGTGGCAGTGATTGACACGGGGAAATCAGATATATATATATTCTAGTCAAAGGAGGGAAGAGAAGCTCAAGCTGAGGGGGAGCTGTAAGGTTTACCTCTCGATAAGCCTCCTCATTTTTACTGGGGTTTCACACCACATAATCTGTGATTCAATCTTCCATCTACAAAACAGATACAAGAAATATATTTTTTCTCTCTTGTTTCTTTTGTCTTCTGTAAAGCAGGAGCCTTCTCCTCCTGTCTGTATATACAGCATTAAGGATTTTCATCTCAGCTGTATTTTCAAAGTGCCATTGTGATATAAAATCATGAAATATACTTTTAAGATGGAAGATTTTTTTCACATCTGATGTGTGATGGGCATGTGTGTACACAAGGGGGAATTATTTGAGAGTTTTGAAGTGGGGGAAATGTGATTAAGAGCTGGATTTTTTTGGGGTAAAATGAGTCAGAATCATAAGGATAAGAAGCCTGGCTCAGATGTGATTTATAAGCCTGCAAATCAGGCTTAAAGTAACCTACAGACAATAGAGAAGTACAAGTAGAAACTGTGCTACGGAGAGTAGGCAGCAAGGCAAGGACCAGTGTGGGAAAAATGAATGAAATAAATTGTGACCGCAAAGCCCGGTGGGGAGTTTGGCAAGCCAGGAAATCAAATCAGTCCTTGCAGTTTCCATTCTTTTCCTGTTTAGCTTTGACAGAGGAAAGTGTAATATATTAACATATAGCTTTGTCTCGAGCTTTATTTTATTTTTTTGCATATCACTACTTTAATTTTCATTGGAAAGTAAAATATCCTCAGCATGACCACTGGGCTGTTATCTGACTTTGGCATCTGAGAGGGGGCTGTGGAGAACGTAAAATTTGCACTGACTCCAGTGAGGAATGACAGGAAAGAAAATCAGACGGGCAGGTCTGGTAGATGAGTGGCAGCTCATATTTAGCACAGGAAGACAATAGGGTCTCTAAACAAGCTACACTCTGGGTGGTCCTCCCCGAGGCTCCGCGTTTCAGAATCAGTTTATTAAAGAGCGAGGTCACCATGATTGATTGTACAACTGGTGTAACTTCTTTGTTGTGCTGGATATTTACTGGTTTATGCTTCTGTTTGTAGTGGATGCGAAGGCAAGTGTTACACGGGATAATGCGGCCGTTTCTTCCCTGAAGACAAGGGAGCAGAGCCCCGTTCCCGACGCGGGCGGGCAGAGCCTCGGGAGCGCTGCCAGGAAAGCTCTGCCATCTGCTAAACGCCGCTCTGTCTTCGCGTTTTCATGGTCCGTACCAGGGCGTACCGAAGATCCAGCTACAGATTCATCAGCTGGATCGGCAAAGCCTGGTGTCAGCTCCGAGGCGCCCGGAGTGAACAAAGCACCAAGTGACGGCGCGGAGGTTCCCGCAGCGGCTGCGCAGGAGGGAAACGCGCATAAAAACCGGACCCAGGCCCCGTCGGCAGCACCGCTTCACGGCACCGATATCGCGGCACCAGTGACACCTGAGGGAGAGGATGCAGCTGCCTCAAGGCCAAAACAAGTGACCTTCTTTGACAGGATCTTCAAACTGGAGAAGGGGAAAGAAAGCAGTAAAACGCAAATTGATGCCCCGGAGGAAAGGCAGACTTCAGACCTTCCTGACGGGCGCATCACAGCGAAAGAGGCGGCTGGATTACAGAGCACATCAAACGGTGTCCCACGGGGGAAGGCAAGTGCTTGAGTAGGAATATCTATTTCGCTCTTAATGACACCTCTTAGGAATATTAATAGCGCAGGACAACTTGATGTCATGATGGCTGTGTGAATGAATCTGTGTCGCTCTTCAAATTATTGCGGGTAACCCCCGGCAGGGGTGGCTGACTAGAGGTTCGGGAGGAGAACCTATGGCAGGGTGGAAATAGCTCTGATGTCTGCCTCATGGCTGAACGCTGGTGTCTTACCTTGAGTGTAAATTCATTTGTATTTCTCTGAAAGGCAAGATAGCCGTCTTGATGCTCCAATTGCCAGGATGATGAACAGCAGCCAGCTACAAATGAAAGCAAAAATACAAACAAAAAATTGTTTCTTATGCTTTAGGAGCGTGGAGTTTAACACTGGATGGCTTTAAAGAAGTTCTTCAGCATGTTTCGTGCCATTCTTAAAATAGTCACTCTTCTTGAGCAATAGCTGCTTGTTGCATACCCTATGTACCAGAACAAGGAATTCTGTGCAGTACCAGTTTTTGCACTCTTAGCTATTGTGATCTTTTTGTCAAGAAAACGTGGTCCCTTAGAATTAATTTTACAGGGTGAGAATATGATATAAGAAACTAAGTAACTTATCTGAGAGCACACTAACCAAAGAAAGGAGCTGAAAATGGACATGAGTTTAGATTTTACACTTCCTGCAAAGTTTGATACTGGCTAATATATTGCAGGATTAATTTTCAGGTAATTAACTACTGAAAAAGTCCATCCCCTGGATGGGGGTAAATGGCATTACTCTTATTAGGTCCACTGAAGATGTGCCAGTATATGTTAGTTGGTGATCTAGCTCAAATCCTGTCCAACATCAGGAGCAGGAGGGAGGAACTAGCTGCACGGCCCCCATATCATAATCTATGTGTAAATGCCATTTTAATAGTAACTTCTTTTATTGGCCTAGGTCAGGCTTACAAATAAGACTACTGTATGATCGCTATTGCTTTGAATAGCGTTGAACATAGTTCACAAGGTGCTCACTGCTTGCACTGATGACGCTGCAGGTTGTCCCCAAAAGTCTCTTCAATTTCTACTCTTCTACCTTGTCTCCTCTATCTTATGCCTCCTCAAATTTGAAGATCACATTTCTTGTATAAATTTATAAATTTTAATATTTTTCTGCAGATTCATTTGTGAGACTAAACGGTTGCATTTTTGACCATTGCCCTTCAAAACTGGCACCCAACACTAGTATTTCAGACAGCTTATATATGCGAATTTAAAGAATCCATAGTCTCAACCTAGAAGAATATAAAGTAATCCACTACATAAACAGAATAGGGTGAATAATTCGGAATGAATAATCTATTCAGTATATACTGGCACTTATGTTTGTGGCTTAAAGACTGAAGATTTTCAACACTGTAAATTCCTGCAGGTATTTTTGACTAACATATATGATAAGTTTTTCCTGTGGCTCACAAAAATTTACTTTTACGGTCAAATGCAAAATTCATAATTTCCTATTTTGCTGTGACTGCAAACTACAGTGCTGTTGAAGTAGTACAGTCTGAAACTACAATCTGAAGTAGTTTTAACCAGAAGTCAGAGTTAAACGTTCGCCAGTAGCAAATAGTCATGTTGGGAAAGCTCAAGTAAGCAAGTGTTTCTAATGAGCAAACATCAGGGGACAGGGCAAGATAATCTAAATGTTATTCTGCCAGTTCAAACAGATACCAGAAGCACTGTTCATTCAGATCACACTTTTTTATATCAGTAACTCCTAGCTTTCTCACTAATTTTGAATTCTGTTCCAGTCTTCAGCTTATACCTATCCACACCCTGGCCTGCACTGATGGAAATAATCTGGAAATCCCAGGCACTCATCAGTTGTAGGTTATCTTTGGTACGTGTGTGTTTGCAGGATCCAAGCCCACACAACAGCTTTTTGGCCCCGGGGGGCCTGCTTGAGGACAGGTCTCCTGTTTAACAGAAGTGCCTGTACATCTTTTACACATGTGCTTAAAGCTGTGCCACTGAAAATCTTTGAGGACTCGCAAAATTGGGGTTCAAGTTGCTCAGTGTAAATGAGTGGCAGAACGATATCACAGGGGAGAGTGAAATTCTAAACTTATCCTTGAATGTCTGGACTATAACTTTTGTCTTTCATTCTTCAGATGTGAAAAGGAGTATATGTTGAGGGCAGAGAGGAGTTAAGGACCTTTTCTGGGGAAAATATATCAACTAAACACTTCTGAGAGGTTGCCAAACTTTAATTCCTTTTCTAAAACGAAGGCTGTGGCTCTGCCTTGCAGCACAGTTGCCTTCTGTTCCCTCTGAAGTTGCTAGTTCTCATGTAGGATGGGAGAATGACCAAGTCCAAATTGCTGTTACTGTAGTAACTGCGAACTGCTACCAAACAATCATACTAAAAATCCAAATCTTGCTGCCAAAAGTTTCTTTTTTTTTTTCTTTTTCTGGTGGATTATGACTTCTAGTATCTGTAAAAGCAAAGCAAACTTTCCCTGAATTGAGTGCCAACACAAAACAAACAGCATTGCTGGTAAGTAAGAGAGAGGCTCCACAGTTGTAGCTTAAGAGCTGCACAAACATTCTGTGTTTGGTGAACCACTCTTTATTTTTGTGGTCTACAAAACTACATTCAGAACACAGCATAATTAAAACAAGGACAGAATTCATGAATTCATGAAGCATTTACTATGTAAGCCAAAGAAAAGATAAATTATATGCCTGAAATGTTTCACTGAGCCATGATTCATGCAAACAAAAGTGCTGGCAGGAATACATTCTTTTGATATGTTTGTCTAATGACTGAACTGAAACTACAGTGTAAGTGTTTAAGGTGTTTATTACCCCCGAATTTGGGTCTTTAGAGAAATGAATTGAACACTTATACAGTATCTGCTAACTTCTATTACTGACTTTCTCCTGTTGATTCCAGAGTTTTCCTTCGTTATTTGCCTCCGGGGCTTTGTGCAGCATAATATGCAATAAGGTGCTACAGACGTGTTTGTGGCTATTTGACTGTGGCCCTGCAAATGTGATATTGCAGGACTCCACATTATATCTCCCCGATTTATACGCTGATGGCCTGAGTCCGTGCCCCCTCCCACAGCAGTGTTCCCACAAAAGTGCAAGAAGGATCACAGCGTCTATCAAAGCCCAGATGAGAGTTGTACCTCGGTAGCTCGCGGCAGCCTTGGCTTGGGAGTCCTGGCATAGGGTCCTCATGCCGTAGTGGGTCCTTACGGGGCCCACTTGAGCTCTGCAAGTCAGAGTTCAGGGGTGGCTTTGGATGGTGGTGTGCCTCGAGCTCCACGTGGCGTGCGAAGGCTTTCACATCTGCTGGGCGAAGCGTGGCTTTAGCAGGGAGATACCCGGAACAGGTCGTGCTGGTACCCGTCACCTCCACCATTGTCCCAGGTGGTATCTGCTGTGGCCGATAGCCGCGCGCACTCGGAGCTTAGAACGATCACTTCCTCCGAAACAGAGCGCAGCCCACCGCCAGAGCTTGGGCTTCTGCATGTAAAAATAACGTTTGCTTATTTTTGTTTGATAACTCCGAAAGTGAAGGGTTTGATAGCATCAAGTACTTCAGCGATGAAGCTAGCCTTGTTTGGCAACGTACCTTCTGCCTCCCACTTCTTTGGTCTCCAGCCTTTGTTGCCCCTTTAACGTCTGAAATAGAGCCAGCATTTTTCTCGTGACCAGAGCTCTCTAGATGGCATCGCTGGAAGCAGGGCTGCCGAAGCCGGCGCAGCCGTGCGTGTTCTGCACGGACACGCTGTTCTCGGAGCTGCTCTGGCCTGTCGCTGGCAGCTGGACGAGGCGCTGTGTTAGACCCTTCCAAGCAACTTCTAAATGGCCTGTTGACACACTCTGAACTACTGCACTGCGTTTCTTCCTGGGTAAACTTGGAAAACGGCGGGTGGAGAATTAGACAGAAGTTTGTTCTTACAAGTAAAGCCTTGCATAATTTAACTCCTTAAATGCTGCGTGGAGACCATCCACTCCATGCTCTTTCCTGACGCCACATGAACCCTCTGAAGTTTTAACTCGTTTATTCATCTTTAGTCTAATCCTTCCTTTAGTGACTTACAGAAATATACGTCCTCTGCAAATCCTATAGAAATACTGTATTTAAACCTCCTGGTACAGGGAAAGGTTCTCAAGTACAATTTAAATTTTTCCTAGTAAAAGTGGTGCTATGATAGGAAAAAACTTGGTGTCACTTAGACCTCCAGGCAGTGTTTGAGAGGCAGTGATTCAAAGATGCTTTTTAATGGAGATGCCTAGACAGATTTATCTGTGTTATTTCTTGTCCCTTTTTTTCCTCTGGAGTAATCTGGGCATCTAGTATCTTAACTGCTGCTCCCCTAGTCATGGTTTCTGAAGTGACCAGATATGTACTGCTGGCTAAATAGTTGGGGGTGACCACTTCTGCTGAAGAAAAATGGCACTGCTATGATTGTCCATTCAACAATGTCTCAAATCCTCTACCAAAGTCGAGGTCACCACCATGCTAGGCACAATATATTTTAATTGACAGATCCAGCCCTGCACTTACAATGTAGCTAGACAAAAGGGAGGAGGATTATTGTAACACTCAGATACTACTGGCCAGATGTAATAATTTAATCTTTAAATATTAAAAAAGGAAAGGCTGACTAGGACTTGAGGACTTGTCTCAAGCTGCTCTCTCCTGCAATAAAGTTTGTGTTGGCTTTACCTGTGCATCTCAAGGCAAATCTCAAGGTAAAAGTGGCCAGAATGGCAGGTAAATTCAGTGTAAAAGGGTGCCAAGCTCTCCAAAACTGATCTAAGAGGAGTTTTTTAAAAAACAGTCTCTTGGTTAGCAGAAACTGAGTAACTTAAGAATATTATGTACTTGTGAGTGTTTGAGCACTGGAAAACTATTTTTAGGCTCTGGGAACTGTAATTCCAGGAAAAGAGGAGGCAGCTCCATCTGGCTCAGAAGAATTACTTTGGGTTCTTGCTTTTTTCCTTCTTTTAATCTGTACCGTGTTTGTGTTTGCTAGATACTCTGTATTCTGCAATTCTAGAAATAATTTGTATCGGAAGCAATATTTGTATGGTACAGTCAGACACTGAGCCGTCAAAGGCCAAAATCCCAGCGTTTGTTCCTGTTCACAAGTTCAGCTTTGAAAGGAGAAAAGCGGTGGTGTTTGGGATGCTGTGTGCAACTTTACTTGGGTTTGTTATACTTGGTAGCTGAGAACAATGTTCCTGCAACCAACGGCAAATGCTGAATATATTAAAGTGGGGAAAGAGATGTACAAATGCTCAATTGTTCTGAATACGTAGGCTGGAGAAGTATGGTTGGAATTAGGGTTGTGACTCTCAGAGCAACATAATGCAAGTCACAAATGTTACTTTTGCATTCCACTGGAAATTAAGCAAGCTAGGACTGAGGAAACTCTGCCCCCTTTTTTTTAGGAGATAGATGACTGCAACCAAAAAGACCTACAGCAGGACTCGGCAGGTGTCAACGGTCTTGCTGCTGAGCAACCCGAAAAGGCAGAGGTAAAGCAAGACAGCCTCCAACCAGCTGCTGCAGTAGATAACTCCGTCATGAGTTTCCTTAAAACACTGGTAAGCTTTTGCCTTTCCTCTTCCTCTGTAGGCTATGCTTTAAATTGCTTATAAAAATCCCATGTGGACACGTTGAGCTAAATGTAACACGTTCGCTGTCATGGGCACTGAGAAGTAATGAATCTGAACAGATGCCTTAGAATGGCTTGAACAATAGAGATGTCTAGGTACAGTGCAGTTATGATCAAATGATGATGAACTACTCTAGAAACTTCGTCTGCCCAGATACTTGTAGACCTGGAGATATTTAGCTGTCTTAAGGATTTTCTGTGTGATGAAACTACTTTGTAATATCTCTAAAAGAGATTTTTTCTGTTTTCATGGATTAATTCAATAATTACTACAATCTGTTTTCATTGATTAATTGGATGTATGAGCCTGAATAATATATCTTGGGGCCAGATATTTTTCACTTTAGCTATTGACTTCAAGTTGTTCTCAAGAAACATTTATATTATAAATTTTCCCACATAGGGGGAGAAAGCAATATTTGTACTTCTTTCACCTTTGCTAGGAAAACCTGCTAGTTTCAGACATGATCTTTCACATCTTTTGAAAGACTCGGCTGGGTGTGACTTTGTTTTTCTCAAATACATTTAAGGTCTCCCCAAGCAAATCTGAAGCCAAAAGTGATTCAGAAGACAAGGTAGGCACATTCCTCATTCTGTCACTGGTCAATAGATGGTTTTGGCCCAGGTATTTCCTCTTCATTGTGTTGCTTTTTCCCCAGTGGATGTTATCATTTGAAGTAATTTAAAATATTTTTCCCCTGAATAAATTTTGAAAGGAAGATGAGCATGAACAGCACAGTTGTTCATATCATAAGTTACAACCAGGATTTGAACTGTAGCATTTTCTGCAAGGTCGATGATGACCTGGGAATGCTTTTGGTTGTTACTCTGATTTGTCCTTGATCTAAAACTCCAGGTCCCTGCAGTGAAATCCTCCTGCGTCCACAGAAAACTCCGATTGTCCACAGAGCTGTGCAAAGCTTCTGGGTTTTCATTTCCAGCTGTGCCTATGCAGGTCTCCTGTATCTCCACACCTGGTAGAGCTGCCACATCCTGGTGGGTAGGACACGCGAGGTCCCTCTGCCTGTGGCAGCTCTGGCTGGGGGGGCAGGAACCTGCTCCCACCTTCCTGTCCTGCAGAGCATCCGCACCTACTGCTGGCCCCCTTGGGGTGCAAGGGGATGGGCGAGGATCAGCCTCCCCCTGAAATCGCCCCTGTACGGCCCCGTCGGGGCTGACGGGCTGCTCCGGTGCAGCAGCTGAAACCTCGGGAAGACGACGGAGCCGCTCTGAGCAGGACTGGGGCTTGCAGGGAGAGCTGACCCTCCCGGGCTGCTCAGGGTTCTTCCCTTTTCATGCAGAAAAGGGTTTTTTTTTTAAGCAGGGTGAATTTGAACACTCAAGCTGTTCTAATAGGATGCATCTGGCTGACTGCAAGTGTGTGTGATGCTCCCGCTAGGAACTGAAATCTGTACTGGCCGGGCAGGTACAGAACCAGTTGGAGGAACCCTCCTCCATGTAACAGGCAGGTGTGGCCTCTTGCTTTTCCTCTTTACAAACCATTTGTTTGGATTTCACTGGCAAGAGGAAACTTGTTTTTAACATCCATGAGCAGTGATGGTCCTTTATATGTGAATTCAGAATAGCTCATTATTATGGTTTTCATTTCCTATGGGAGATATTGAAAATATCATATTGATCCAAAGAATTTAATAAATTTAACAAAAAAGCCCCAAAAATGTGGAAAAAGCTAAACTGTAGAAATTAAGTTGAACACATAATCTTCTAAAATGGAAAAATGTAGGTGTTTAGACTTCTCCTTTCCCCGTTTTTCCTGTTCTGTTAGTGCCAAAACTTACAATAGTTTCAACAGAAGCAGAAGTGAGACAATTTGTATTAATCTGCCTTCTATCTTTCAGTATTTCAGTCGCTTACAGGCATATCACTGACTGTATAACTGGGAACTTCCAGATTAAATGTCCTTACACATTGTTATGACTATAATAACTAAAGTTTTTCTTGCAATGCCTGTGATAAAATTTAATTAACATATGAAGAATAAAACCCTAAAAAAGGAAATGGTCTTTCCATGCAACTATTAGGTAGCCAAAATCACTATAGGCTTCAACATTTGTGTTCTATTTTTTTATCCTTTTTGTCCTGTTCTATTCTTTATAAAGCCTGGTATGAAAATGGTGAAGTTAATCTTTCCAGAAAACTTGGTGAGTACACGGGGGATACACATCACTCCCCAGTTATAGCTCAATAATTCTGGAAATCGTCAGCCAGGGCTAAGGTCTTCCAAGATATCCAGAAAAGGTAGCTACCAAATTGCACGGTTTCCATAAGACTTGTAGCTCTTTCAACAACCCCTGAAAAACCCAGTTGTTGAGTCCTGTTTGGCTACCTGACTTTATCAAGCGCACCCACGTGCTTCCAGAACAGGTGACCGTTGGTGTGGGCGTGCTGTAATTTGGAAACAAATATGCTGTTTGGGTTTGGTTTGCTATCACACCTGTGAGGGTAAACCAATCCAGATGACTAGCAGGATATGCAAACTCATTATATAGGGGTTAAATGGGAGTTGGTTTTTTACAAAGAATTCCTTTGCCTTCACTATCTTCCTGATATTAAAGGAAAAATATGTTAAAGATTAATTTATCAACTGTCACACAGAAAAGCTGCAGATTGTTCAGCCAATGGGTATAAAATAATAAAGTGTTTTTCCTCTGGGAAATAACTTCTGTCTTACTGGCAAAGATGTGTTCTGAAGTGAGGCTTTCCCCTTCGTGCAGTCTGAGCCTCTCCTGGGTGCCGTGGGGCTTTCACGTGGTTTGGCTGGCACGGGGACCGCCATGCCTTTGAGTCCTGGTCGCACTTTCATTTTGGCTGCTCATGCACCCCCTTTTGCTGGGAGGAGCTGGATTTTATCACACAAGAGCTGGTACATTGCCAGTGTCCCTCAGCAGTGCTCTCCCGTGGCTGAGGACAGACAAACTTCCGCATAATTCTGAGAAACAGCCACAGGCCACCTCCGCTTTTC
>NW_010514134.1:29906-35188 GCF_000687285.1 Phaethon lepturus
TGCACAGCACGGCAGCGTACTCCTGCTGCTGAAACGCGGAGGTGTGCGGCGCTGAAGCTGGGCGCGGTGTTTTTGTAGCAATATGCTGTCATTTGTGGTGCCTCGGGCTTTAAGCAGCTGCCTAAAGACATGTATGCTTTCAGCAGCCTGGGCGCAGCTGTAGTGATTGTCACTTCATCCATGGAAACACAAGAGTTTAATGGGAGTTGACTCGTACTTCCTTGGACTAGTGGGTCCTTTGCAAGTTTGGATGGCATTCAGATCAGATCTGCCCCGGACCATCTGTTTGACCGTTCCGTAGCAGATCCTGACTTGTTCTGGCATCACTGTACACTTGGGAATACTGGGAATTGTACAGAGTACAGGGGAAAATGGTCAATTTTTATGTGACTGGCCACAGCCTCTTCATAGTACAAAGCACTTTGTAGGAAGCATGTAACTGCAGTGAATGAAACAATCTGGAGACCAAGATCTTGACTTAACGTGCTCATATGTGTTATGTTCTATTGTCTGGACCTTTCCTCCTATGCTATTAGTTGTGGTCAACCACAGTGCCTGATACTTCACATTGGAAATACTGTAGGCTGATTGTTTCTTTGGAGTTTGGGTCTCTTCATGCTTCCACAGTTCCTAGAAATTTTTGTCAACTTGTTTTGAAGCTTTTTACTAAGATGGAAGCTTTTATTTTTGCCCTGTTCAAGTGTAAAAGTAAACAGAGCAAAGCTTGTAAAAGGAAAGCTAATTACCCAGAGGGTAAACACTTGAGTAAATTTTCATTGAAATAACTTTTAAAATTTGTATTTCTTCACTATATATTGGCCCGATTCTTAATTAAATCAGGAACTAAATTGCCTAAGGGAGATCAGAATGAAGTCAGGATACTAGCAAGTAGTAAGTAAAATGAACACTACATCCTTTTTTGTACTAGGTAATCAAAGGTATATTACTGCTTTAAAACCTGACACTGGAGAGTGAAGAATGCTACCCCATATTATTTGAGATTTGTCATATATTATGGGCATATGTACAGTGCAGTTACCATAGAACTGACTCTTGTGTGAACTTGCTTGTGTGTTGAAGCTCAGCCAAGCAACCTTGGAAACTTGTTTTTGTGTCCCTCCTCTTTTATTATTGAAAATATTAAAAAGGTGAAGAAGGAAGAGAAAACCCCCTATTGTTCATAACATGAAAACGTAAGCTTTTTTCTCCACTGATGAATCCAGAGGGTTGTGTTGAAGATGGGGGCAGGGGGCAAGCACACAGCAGCAGTGACTTGAAGAGTGAAGTGTTGAGGAGGTACTTGAATTATGATTTCAAAAAATTCTCTTTCCAATGCTGTGAAAAGTTAAATGGAACATTTTAGCAAATGTTACTCAAGTTTTTCCAAGACTTGTCAACTAGTCATGTATTTGAATAGGCCCATGCAGGGTAATTTAGTCTGTGCTGAGCTGCGGGTAGTCTGCCACTACTTTTTAAAAATAGCCTGATGCTGCTTTTTTCCATATAGACCTGTATCAGTGTTTCTATATTTTATAGCCCTTTGTAGTGGATTTTTCAATGTGCTGCCTAGTTTTGTAGAGATCCAGTCTGTAACATCAGTGAGCAATGATTCCCCAAACAGTATCTCCCTCCTGCAGATATTTAGAATGGTATTAAAAGGAAGCAGCGCTTTGATTTGAAGCTTTTGGTATCAGTCTATCATTACTATTTTTCTGATACTTTAATTTCTAACTAATTTCATTAATGTTATTGCAAACTTGAAATATTTTATGTAGCATATATCATGAATATTCATACTGTCCTTTTCCTAACTAATGCATTACGCAAAACATTTTAAAGTCACTATAATATTGTAATAAAAAGGATGAAGGTATTTACACAGATTTATACATCTGCCTACTTTAAACTTAAAAATCCCCAATGTAGTTAGTTACTCAAGAGTTTACATACATAAGTCTCAGTCTTTGTGGGTTTTGGGTCTCAGTTTAATGAAGAATTTGGGGGGACAAGTTGTGGTTTAATTTTGAGCCAGCTGGATCACCCTAGCTTTTATATTTATTTCACTAGTTGTGTAAAAGAAAGTCTAAGGAGACCTGAGTAATTGGAAGAAAACATAATTTGTCCAGGGCAAAAAGGAAATGTTTGTTTTTAATACTACGTATATGAGTGTTTAAACAATTTTCATGAACCAAAAAAACTTTGCAGTAAGTACTCACCTTCAAATGCTGTTGTACAAAAGGGATCAAAAGCAGAAAAAGGCCATGGTGCGCAACCTGCCCCGAAGACACCGGCAGAATCCCAAACTAAAGGAGCCAAGAAAAAGAAGGCAGAGAGTCCCAAGCTAGGACACAGTACATTTAGCAAGCTCTTTAGGCATAAGGTCTGTATGAAACTCCAGCAAGAGCAGAACCCTGAGCAGTAACAGATGGCTCCTGTCACAGAGCAAAGTTATTTAATTGGTAACTGAGAACAGCATCTGGCCAGCTGTGCAATGCTCCAGAAACTACTGCTGTGAGCATTTCTGTGCCACGCGCTATGAAAACAATCTTCATCTGCAATGTTTCTCATTATACCATCTGTGAATTCAGGATTCTGGAACAATTCCTCTAACCTTTCCTGCTACATCTTCCCAGTTACGCTTACTAACGCTGACTAAACTGCCCTGGCCGCTTAAAAATATAAAGAGGTACTGACAAACAATGAATTGTGCAGATAGGGGCAGGTTTAAGAGCTCAGTCCAACTACAGTGAAGCCTTTATGATCCACATTGCCTTACCGTGCACTGCCACGTGGCTAAAACTGGTGATTTGGTGAACTGAGGCATCCGATATGGCACAGAAAAGGCTGGAATGTGGAATTTCCTTCAGAAATAATTACTTTTCCCCTCAAAACAAGAAAATTAATTATTGACTGAATTCTAAGTGTAGTTCAGATGGAAGAAGTTTGGTTTTTTCAAGGATACTTTATAGTTGTTCACAACGCCCACTTTTTGTGCAAGCGGTGGTTTTGGAGAACGCTAGCTTTTATCTTCAATAAAAATCACTGAAAGCTTTTCATCTGCTCTGGTCTCAAGGTCCATATTTGGGTATTTCTGCATTCTCTGGAGAAGATAATCTGCCATGATGTTCTGTGGCAGGGAGGCAGATAATTGTAGCTTTTTAGCCCAAAGAATGCAGAAGCAGAGACCCTTCTACTGGGGGAGGAAAGTTATTAATATTTAATGCTCACTCAAAACACCCACATGGAATTTTTGGTGAGTAGGGGGCTTTATAATCAAGGGCACAAGGCAGAGGGAGTTCTTCAAGATATTTTCAAAACAAAAATGTTCTTTCCACTGTCTCATTTTTTCAGAGAAATGTCATCTGCATATTACTGAAGGAATAATAATCTTCCCAATGGTTAAGCATACAGTTCCTGCCAACAGCTTAAAGTTAAGATCGCATCTTGTATATATGACATTGATAGTGAATAGTTTTGATAGTTAATACAATTAAAGTATTAATTAATTGTTCACAATGAATTAGAGCTTCCTGGTAAAAAAACATACCTGTCCAGCACTTTTTAAGGTGCTAAGTATCTTTTACAATAGTTCAAAATCTCATAGTGAGTTGTTGGGAGAGGTGATTGGTTTTCATTATGCTGTTTGATAGAATTTTAAAGACACTTTGTTCTGGAATGAAAGCAATTGTCTTGAAGGAATGTAGCAGCACTAAATTTTCACAGTAATAAAATCTGTCTTATAAAATGCCATTACTTTTTAAATAGTTTTTTTCTTCTAAGTTTATTTTCACAGCTTGCTTTCCACATAGAAAATACAGACACAATAAGTTGGGTATCATTTATGACATATTAAGAATAAAGGAGTGGGATTAAAATGGTGCCAACAGTTTGCTTGTAAGGAAATTCAAATCATAGCAGTGGTGTGACAGGCAAGCCCTGAAGTTATCACCTCCAGTAAAAGAAAAAGTAGTTCTGCTTAACTCTTCATTTGAAATGCCTTAGCATTCATGCCTAGTGTCAACTAGACGCATACGTAATTCCTTTATTTGAAATTATCATTTTAACATATGTAGTCACACTTAAACTTAAGCACTTCACTCTCTCCTCTGAAAGTTCTGTCTCTGCAAGTCTTCCAAAATGCTCTTCTCAGTACCTTAAGAAGATTTGCTATTAGATTAACGAACATTGTTTTTCGGTGTCCTGTGTTTACAGAAATACTAACTTTAAAGCAGCTTGTGAATGTTGTTTTCGAACTGCAATGTGCATCATAATACGAGTCCGTAACATAATCTGATACGATGGGGTTTGGCCATTTGACCTCAAAGACTGAGTTTGGATGGCATTTGACAGCTGGCTCCCTGCCAGTTCTTTTATTCCCATCCATGTGTCTCTGCCTTGCATTGCATGCCAGTTCAGCAGTATAACTGCACTTCTTCATGAAACTTTGACTTGGAAGGGTTAATCGCTTATTTTCAGCATTAGTACTGAAGCCAGCTTGCAGCATTACACTACTTTTTTCCCTTGCCCTGGATCTTGTGCATTAGAGCTAACAACAAAAAGAAGTCCTTGGCTCCTGCAACATACGTCTCACCTATTCTTTCAAGAAATCCGCACAGCGTGTGGCAGGCTGCCTAAACCCAGGGGTGCTGGGCTCCTGTTTGAGTTTGTGGCTTGCTGCTCCTCTTTTCATACAGCTCAGGTAATCGGCTTCAGCACAAGCTATGCTGGATGTTAGGATCAATAGATACTGAGAGATATATACATATATGTATATATCACTGGTCAAAAAGGAGTTTAACAAATTGTGATCGCTCCTTGCTTCATGTCAAAAGCGTGGGTGGATGGACTAAACCAACCCCCAGCACCTGCAGAACTTCCCTTTGCGGGGCTACAACTCCTGTTCCCCAGCCACAGGGCCACGGCTGTTCTGCGCCCTCCATTTCCAGGTGGCCATCTGCCACTGTCAGGATCCCGGAACGCAGAGCCTCCCGCTTCCAAGGGGACGTTGGCACGTCCCTGACGGGTATGCCATTTCCCCCGTGGAAAAGACCCAGCTCTGGCTTGTACGTGTGCACTGAAAGTTGCCTACGCAGGCCCAGCTCGGAAATGACCTCTGCTAATACCTTCGAACCCTCTGTAACGTATCCTCACCTGAAGAAACTGGGAATGCATATGCAAATAACACTTTTTTTTCCCTAAAGAACAAGTTGAGCACCGCAAGCGCAGCCGCATGAGCACAAGGCGGCTCCCGAGGCTGCGGCAGGTAGCGGGATGCGAGTCCC
>NW_010514134.1:35217-35642 GCF_000687285.1 Phaethon lepturus
CGGTTTCCATGGCTGCAGGAGCCAGGACTTTCACAAACATTCACCAAAAATAAAATAATTTGTGACACAGACAATTCCTGAACTGTGTAACTGTGAGCGCTGACGCTGCTGGAGACAGACTTGTCTTTGTGTTTTGTTTTCCCTTCAGGCTGCAAAAGAGACCCAACAGACGACTACTACCAAAGTGAGTAGGACGATTCAAGTTGTCTGTGTGAATAATGCAGTCAAAGGGTAATTATTCTTGCTGTCACTTTCGGTCTCAAAGCCACTATTTTAATTTCTTAATCACTTACTCATCCCTGTCGTGAAAGGTGGACTGCCGTGTAGCTTGATTCCTTTGTTCGAGCCATTACTTCACTTGACGGGCCGGGGCAAGGCAGCTCACCAGCACCTTCTTGCCTGGTGCGCCCTGTGCGCCGGTGGCA
>NW_010514134.1:35657-44258 GCF_000687285.1 Phaethon lepturus
ACCGGGTGAGGCCTGAACGTGCTGCCGGCGCCTCGTCCTTCACGCCTGCGATAGCTCACGTGTCCCTGTTTCTTCCTAGAGCGCTGAACGGCAGTCTGTTACCTCTGTAAAACCAGACAAAAACGCCCCTTCCTCTCAAGAGCCGCAGACAACTAAGCAGAACACAAAAGCCCCCGAGCCCGCAGCCCAGCAGCAGGCAGCGGCCCCCGAAGCCCCCAGAGAAGTGACGAAGGAGAAGGCGGCGTCCGCTCCGATGCCGCTGAGCAAGCTCTTCTGGAAGAAGGTAGGTCTGCGTTGCGGAGCTCGTCCGCCCCACAGCTCCATCTTCGCGCAGCCTCTGGAGCTACGGCCGAGCATGGCGTCGCACGCTGAACGCGTGAGGGGCGTAAACGATATATGCGGTTACAAATGCCGTCGTGAGCTTTGGGCAGTCGCATACACACGTGGCTAATAACGGCAGTCAGACTCCTGCAGAAGAATCTTATAAAACTGTAGTCTTTTAAGCTTGTTTATACTATTTTTGAATGATATTATGGAAGAAGGAATATTGCTCTGTCAATTCAACACACACTTGTTAAAAATCCTACAGAGATTATAGTACTCTTTACCAAATCATGGCATTAATAGAGATATAGCTATAAAAACACGTTTCACTTTTGAGAACTGTTTGATTTAGTTCTGAATGTCTGAAAACCTGGAATCTGGTGGGTTTATTCTTACCCAATAGAAAAATTTCATACCAGAGTGGATTGGCCTTTAAGTTGGGGCATTGAGGTTGATTGCTTAGGAAGACATATTTTTCCTCAGGTTAAATAACAATTTTAAGTAAAATTAGAACTAACTTTGAAAACATGGATCGTGTTTCCATGATCCTCAGTGGTTTATAAGCTGAAGGCTTATTTGTTTCTCATCTCGTTTAAGAGAAGAGCTGTATTAAACTTTAGTGAACCACTGTATGTTGAATAACTGCTTCTCTGGGCTTCTGTTCAAGTTCAAATCCCAGAAATGAAATGCTTCCAAACACACAGATGTTGACTGAGCAGCTAGCCCTGCAGCTTCTTTAGTTATATTCTCCCTACGGGGCAGTGATTCTGGAGATACAGTTTGGATATGTTACTTACATTAAAAAAAAAACAAAGGTGTTTAGATATTTACAGAGTAAACATGCTTGAAAACAATCTAAGCTTGAAACTTTTGTTACTTGGACTTAATTTCCTGTGGAACTGGGTGAATCAAGTACTTTAAAAGAGAGGAAAGCTGTGAAGAAGGGTAGGGAGGTTTCTTATATAGTTACTATTGCTATGGAAACCTCCTCTGCGTAGTCTAGCTTATTAGAAAACAGAGGTGGGAAGCAGGATGTATGCTGAACATCAGGATGAAATAAGAAAAAAAGAGGCCTTCTAGCAGACGGTTGTATGCTATTTCAGTATAAAACAGAGTAATAAATCTGGTCTGAAGTTCAGTATTTTCCTAATGAAGTAACAAGGCCTTTTGTGTATTTGAGAAAGAAAGAAAAGGCATGTAAGAAGGGAAAGTTCTCATGCAGAAAAATAGTGAAAAATCACTCCTGGTGAGGAGTGATTGGTAGCAATGGTTGGTTTAAAAAAAAAAAAAACAACCTGACTCCGATAAGGTTTTGGTAAGATTTCAAAACCTTATTTTGAAAGATTAACCCAAACCAGTGTAGCTGTAGATATTTTACTGCTCTGTATAATGTAGGCTCTGCTCACGGTGAACACCAGCTCCCCGTGTCTCGTAGCTAAGCTAAACTAGGTCTAGGTAACTACCCTGTGTCTTTTTAACCTTACAACAATCTTCACGTGAAGTTCTGGGATCTCAAACAACTCAAGGGTATAAACCTTGTACCAAAATTTTGTCTTTCACTTCTGTTTGTTCATGACATTGGGTTTAATTTATCCTACTTCATCACTTAAAATAGCTACTTACATCAGTGAATGGAAAGCGTAGAGAGCTCTCTACAACTCTGAGCAGGTTTTGGTGGCTACCAAAAATATTAAGGGTTAGTTAAATCATTTCCCCAAATGCACTGAACTACAATAGTATGTGAAATCTGACTTTTAACTTTCTAAAATGAGGCTATTTCTGCTTAGTTAGAACTTCTTGGGTCTGTCATCGTCCCAAGACTGAATGTTTTTGCAAGTTTTCTGGAGTAAATTTCTGCGGTAGAGAACTGAATTTGGTCCTAAGGATTTAAAAAAACAAAAAATCTGCCTGCTTGAGCAGTGAATCTTTACCTATAAAGGGCTGATGTTGCGTTACTGGATTTCCTTGACAGAGAATAATATTGTATTTCCTTTGATGAAAGACCTTGGTGACCCAGGCAGCGTGAAGCTAAAAAAAAGAAAATTAGGATGGATGTATAAAAAAAAGTCCTTAGACTACAGGTTAGCCTCAAACTCAGCTTGGTTTGGGATTCTGTCTTTTTCAGTGATTTTATCTCTCTTTCTGGCACTCTTCACGTACTGCCCTTTTGCTAGGATAGAGAATCAAAGCTAGCGACTGTTCCAAATAGGTGTAAAATTCAGTCGTGTAGCTTTTTCTGTCGAACTAACAAATAGCAACCACAACACTGAATAGATCCAGGATTCAGATCTAACTTCTCTCTTTCCGGGCAGTCTCTTTTCTATCTTCTGATGAGCTTTCACTTCAAAGTAAACTTAATGAAGTGCCTGTCAACACATTGCAGTTAATGCTGCTGCTCTGACTCCAGACAAATAAACATGTAAAAGAAAAAGAAATAAAATTTTTATTCAACTCCTTAGATGGAAACCACTTTGACTGTATTTGCCCCATTTCCTGATCAGTCTGCACGAGAATTTTCATAACTGTTACTCAAGTGTTTGTCATACCAGCATTTTTTTCAAATACTAGGGAGTATTAATAGAAAATTACAGCTAGTAATTTCACATATTTGTGTTGGAAACCTGGTTTTCAAGACCTTGTAGATATCTGATCGGGGTAGAGAAACATGACAGTTCGTTTGTATCTGATCAAAGCATGCTAGTAAATGATGGATGAAAGTGATTGAGGGAGTATTATTTAGACTGCTCTGTGAATTACCTGTAAAAGTGGATATATTTTTTAAAAGCTAGAATTTTAAGCTGTTGCAATTCTGTTGCCATACAAACACAGAAAAACCTTTCTACCGAGGGGCATTTATGCACTGACAATGCAAACAGCAAACCAGTTAGCTATTAAGGGAAGCAGAATAACACCTTTTATTGCTGAGCCTGCAACCATACCCTGCCATAGGAAAGCAAAGATAAAGATTTGGGTGGAGTGTGAGATAAATCCTGGGCAGTTTTGGCATTTATCAAGTTCCCGTATATTCCAGGCTGGGAGCAGTTTACCTGGAATTTACCAGGAGGGCAGGAGATTCTGGCCATTTTTTTGCTGGGTAAATGGATGAAGAAACTTTAACGAGAATGCCCCCTGGTTGAGGGATTGAGGAGGACAATAAGCAACGGGCTTTTGGGGGCCACTTCACAGCCTGACTGCTGGCATAGCTGCCAGCCTGACAGCAGGGAGGGGGTTAACCTCAACCTGCTTAACCAGGCTTAACCTCCTCAAGCCAGCGAATAAGACCACTGGGACTTGTGAGTCAGAACCACGCTCCTGGGCTGTTCACAGACCGTGATGGTTTAACCACGAGCTGACAGGGGTTAGTACTAACTGGTTAGCAGTCTGAGCTGTTAGAGCTCGGGATGTGCTGAGTGGCACCTTCAGGCAGCAGCTGTAGGTCACCGGGGGCTTCAGCGTGGAGGTCCGCGAGCACACTGATGGCTGAAGCTGAGCTACCTCACCTGCAGCAACCTCGTCGCCTTCCCACGGGCAAAGGAGGGCAGGAAGGTGGGTTAACGTCTCTAACCCTATCTGCTTCCTGCCTGCGAGTCTGTGAGCGGCAGGAACAGAACCCAAGCACGGCTGCTCTTTTAAGTGGAAATGTCCTGAGCAAAAGGTCATCTCTCATATATATTGTTAAGCTAAAAGAAAATCCGATTCATAAAGAAGGCATGACCCAGGAAAAAGAAGAACAGTTCCTTGAGCCTGATGAAACGCAGTGGAGAGTGCCCGTTCAGACTCTAGCAGAAGATCAAAGCAGGGTACAATGTTTACCTCGATTTTGCGGAAAGATGCAGCAAGCAAAAGGAAAACTCCTATCAAAGTTATCCAGGTCACAAGATAAGTTACACTCTAAGGTGACAGTTTGTATGGTCAGGAACCTGGATAAGAAAATAGTATCATAATAGTTCCCCAAAACAAGAACCAGAAGAAGATGCAAAGAGTAGATGCAAACTTTCCACCATGACTGTTTTAAATAAGTTTATTACTAGGGGAAAACTAGAGACACCATCCTGTAGGAGAAGGAAGAATGCTTCCCAAACATAGTGAAACAAAGAGCCTAGTAAAAAGTAAAATACTCTCTGTGGTGCATAACAATAGCTGCTGACTTAGGCTGAACTTATTACAATTTGTGTCTAAGGAAACTGGAAGCAGATTTTGGACCCACGAATCCAGCAACCTCAGTTGATGCAATTTATAGGTATAGGGTGATTAATTATATTTATGAGCATGCTTATGCATTAAAGACCCAGGAAGGTGATGGAGCTGGGCTGTTTGCAAATTATTATTATCTACAAACTGCAGTTTCATCCTAAAACTAGCCACAAGACGTGATATCGTTTTTGTCTGTCTTCCAGATGAAGTAAAAAAGCAACTTAGCCCATTGCTCTAGAGAACTGTTTAGGTTAATGTAACATCGTTCAAAGTTTATGGATATTTTTTTATCTTTGTCAAACTCCTCCTACTACACTTTCAGTTCCTGCCAGAAACACCTCGGTAATTCTCTTGAATGCACAAAAGGAAACTTTTCTTCCAGTTTCTTAGGGGAAACAGGAACAAAAATTAAAAACTCTGTTCTTAAAAGTATGTCAGAAAACCTTCTTAGCTGAAAGGGGTTTTCCCTTCGACTGAAAGGCCATGCACAGGCATTCTCTGCATCTCTGAAGTACACAATATACCATGGTCGTGTGTCATCCGCCTCCAAGAATCTGCCACCTTGATCAGTTTTATCTGAGAGGATTTTGTGATGTCTCTAGAGTTTCCTTTTCTCTCAGCATATCTGAATACCCTGATCTGATTGCATGGCAGTTGTGGAACCTCCAGCCTTGGAGATACTAAAAGCTCAACTTTGGGCGGGAGGTTGGACTAGGCCTCCAGATATATATTTGAGATCACAAAATCGTAAGAGAATATCTTCAGCATCAGTTAATTCAGTCTTACAGAGGGAGGTGGATATACAGGAATGATTCCTGGAGTTAATTATAATAAATATATCATAAAATTTTTAATAGCAAGCCTAAAATCTCAAACAAAATAACATGTAACTTCTGCAACAACCTTGTTATGCCTAATAGTACCAAATTAAAGTAACTGCATAGGTACATTGGGTATTGAAATTTAAAAAAAAAAAAAAAGTAAAAATAAGGTATTCTAAAACAGGATTTAAACTTTTTTAAAGCCTCCCAAGGAAGCTATCAAGAAACGTACAAAAAGTCACTGATTACTTTAAATCAATCTCTCTGAATAGTTGACTATGACTTAGCTCTTTTCTTTATTTAAATAGACAGTGCTTTTCAGAGTTTGGCATCTCACCCCAGGATGCATTTGTTATCAGTAGTGACACTAAGGCCATTGCATAGACATAGATTGAGAGACAAAACTCATTAGGGTTGCAGCTGTAACAGCATAGCAGTAATATGATCCCAAACTGTAATCTTTGAATGATGAGCTCCCAGAAGCTAGGCTGCTGCTTTATTGAGCCACTGTGTCAACTCATGCAATGAATCATTTCCTTCAAGCAAATAGATGGTGAATTGATTATATGTATGTGTGAATAGGCAGAAATATAGATTAAAATTATTATAGATTGATTATCTCCAAAATGTTCATAAATATAAATTAAATCTACAATTCTATGGGGAAGGAGGCTGTGCTGCAGTCATCTCAGGCAGCAAGGGATGAAGAATATTTATTCCCTCATCATTCTTCTCCCTCCTACCCTACCCCCAAAATGCTTGTTTCTGCCACAAAAGAGGAGTAAAGAGCAAAGCAAAATCTCTCATGTTCCTGTAGAAGTTCATGGTGAGTCCCCATCTTGCATGTAGGATCCCCCCAACTCAAAAGGAATGACAGAACTAAAAGGTAGTTTTCTCTCTACTGGGAGAAAAATGCATAAATATATTGAATAGCTTCTGTATCGAGAACTACATAAATTAGGATTTTTTTTTTTGGCTCAGAAAGGAGTTGGTGGAAAGGCAGATGACAGTGGCATACAGAATGACTACTGTAACATAACATAAAAGGTGAACAGGAAAAATAAGTTGTTGCTCAAACTAAAAGCAGTAGAGTATCAAATGAAATTATATAGTGACAAACAAAGTAAGTACTTTTCTTAAAAAAAAAAACAAACAAACATTCTTTAGCTGTAGGATTCTTTGCCACAGGATGCTGCTGGATGTCAGGAACTTATATCAATTCAGAAGTTATTTAGCTAAATTTCTGTAGGAAAAAAAAACATCATGGGCTATTAAACTAAAGATACTACATAGGAATCACTGAGCTGAAGGCAATTAGAAAAGTATATGAGGGCAGTAGTAATGTAAGCTGCTGCTGGAGGAGGCATCCTTTCTTGCCACTCTGAGTCAGGATCTGGGGCTGCAGAGAATCTTTGGTGTTATCTTTTAAATTGTTCTCATGTTCATGTGGCTAAAATTAATTTGGACAAAATAACTAAGAGTCTGCATTACATGTGAGTTCCTGTAAGTACATGTAAAAATTGTGAAATATAAATAATTGAGACTTAGTTACGTCAGTTCTTTCCTACAGTATACATTTCAGCTGTAACTATGCTGTGTTTTTAAGCAGCAGCAGCATGTGCTGAAATGCCAATACCTAGGGTAACTGCTTCTATTTGATTCCGTACTGGAGGCTGAGTGCGCAACTTACCCTGCTCTTATGAGGTTCTGTGCCTTTCCGCAATAAGCTGCAAAATGATAAAGGGCTTGCTTCAGGTCAAATTACCTGGCTCTTAGCATAAGAGCTTCTTTTTATGGCCGAAAGGAAGATACTTCTTTATGAAATTACAATGGGATGGGAATTAATTAGTAGTTCTTGAGGGCACAGAAGAATGTTATTTACCATATTTACCAGGGCAGAAGAGTCAGCTAAGAAACGCATGCTCAGCCTCCTGCCCAGCTGTGCCTCCACCTCCCACAGCAGAAATGTGCCTCCAGTTTGCACACTCTGCACTGCACAGGTCATCTTGCTCATTAAACACACCGAGCATTCCCCGGATAGCCTTGAGAAGGCTGTGCAATGAGGCATGCAGGAGATTAATCAATAAATCTTATGGGGTTCCATATTTCAGAGGAATTTACAAACTGCATGCCAGTGGTTAAAGTACTGTTATAACAGAAGGAACTTCCCAGTAGTTCACAAAAGCACAGTGGGACCCAAACTCCTACAAAGGCAACGTTGCTGAGCACCCAGCAGCTTTGCCTGAACACAAATGAGGGTCATCACTATCAAAGAGGGTGACTGTGACCCGTGGGATTAAGTGAAGTAATAGATGACTTCTTGAGGTACAAGGTAGTTAAGTAGCTCATTTTATATCTTTGCAACTGGGAAGAGGAGCAAGTGCCGTGAATGCGACCAGCCTGGGAACGCTGTGGCTGGGACCTTGTACCTTCTGTATTTCACACTCTATGGGTGCTAAATGGAGTTTTAATGATTAATAAATTGCATGGTGTGTTTTAATTACTTCATCCTTCTCTTTCTTTCGTGTGCAAGCTCCTGGGTGTGATCTTTCTCTCTTTTACTGGTTTTATCTGAGTGTCATCTACTCATGGCACGTGCTATTGTAAGTGCAAGTGATTTTAAGTTATCTTTTAAGATCATAATCAAAGATAAATTATTGTGTTTGGGAGCTGGTAGTGCAATTGAAGAAAGGCTTTTTCTTCAGTTTAAACAAGTGCTTAAAACCCTCCCAGCTTGTGTACTTTTTTAAATCGGGATGAATCAAACTCCTGAGGAAACCTGTACAGTGACGCTGACGTTGCTTTCATGTCACGTTTGCTCCTCATGTACTAAATTCCTGTACTGCGGAAGCACTTGGGTTGTAACCTCTTAAAAAAACAAACACCTCACTGATTAGGCCTTCATGCTTTTTTCCACTTTCTTAACGTTTGCCCAAAATAACCGCAGAACGCGTCGGAAGAGGCAGAGGTGGGGAGCAGTGAAAAAGCAGACGCGTCTCTAGAAGCTGCGGCTCCTGCCAAGGACGAGAGCGGCAGCCCAGAAGCTGCAGAAGCGAAACCCAGGAGAGAAGAAAGTAAAACCCCCAAGGCAAACCTGAGGAAGTTTTTTAAACTGGTAAGCGAGACCCGCGAGTGCCAGCTGGGCGCTGCGTTCGCTGCGAGGCCGCGGGGGGCGATTCTTGGAAAAAAAAATCTTTTGCGGGCGGTAAGAGTGCGTGACCGAACCCGCGCCCCAGGCCAGCGGCGTGGCCGTGGGGGGAGC